>NC_140210.1:5819691-5989691 GCF_951802725.1 Rutilus rutilus | reverse complement strand
AGCTCTGAGGTAAAACAGGCCTCAAAAGAGTCTGGGTCTCTGTCTAGGTCTCTTTCATTGGCCTTATCTGTCTCATATGCACATTGCCATTGAAATACAGAGAAGTACAGTTCAATAGGTCAGTGATGCATTTGAAGATGGCCCTGATGAGTTGAAACATTAGCCCAGAAAAGGAATACCAACGGTTTTCTTAACGAAGTAGCTTCTAAAGCCAACTAAAGAAGATGTTATAGCTTGCTTCTGGTTCCAGTACCTTATTAAAATGGCTCTGAGTCAAAGATACTGTGTTAATGACTGCCAGAGCACACCAGCTTCACCTGAATCAGAGTTTCTGTGCTAGTGTGATCATACTGAAAGGCCTTTTTTGATTATTTCTAGTCGCAGACTGAAGATATGAGCAGTCTTTGCTGATGGAAGTGTCTGTGTTTGACCAGGGAAAATGATAACTTTTTCAAGCTCTGTGCTTGAGTATTTTTTGTTCTCTTTTTTGATCTCGATCTTTTTTTTTCAGGGTCAGACTTGCTCTTTCTGTTGATTGTGGCTGTAAGTACTCGGTATTCTATTCTGTCATCACATGCAAGATATTTAGGTCTTTGTCAGTCTTCAGGAAGCTACTTTAAAAAACTACTTTGACATGCCACAAGCCACTCATAAAAGTGTGTACGCTGTACATTCACTACCGTTCCAGAGTTGGTCGGGAAGCTCATTAAGGCTGATCCAAACAGTAATATTGTGAAATATTATTACACATTTTTTTTTGCAAGTCTTTTTGTGCGTTTATTTGATAGGACAGTAGAGATTTTGACAGGAAAGCGTGGGGTGGAGAGAGAGGCGAAGGTGGATCGGCAAAGGACCTCGAGCTGGGAATTGAATTTGGGTCGCAGTTGCGCTATATGTCGGCATGTTAACCATGGGGCTATTGGCGCCGACATATTATTACAATTTAAAATGTTTTCAGATTGAATATATCTTAAAATGTAATGTGATGCAAGAAATCATTCTAATATGCTGATTTGCTGTGCAAGAAACTATCAGTTTAATGCATCCTTTCTGAGAAAAAGTAAAACAATCTAATCTCACCGACCACACACACACACACACACACACACACACACACACACACACACACACACACACACACACACACACACACACACACACACACACACACACACACACACACACAGTGCTCGTAGTGCAGTTAATTGTTTTTAGTTTAGAATTTATATATATCATATACATGTATGTGTATATGCGTGTATATAGTATGTGTGTATGTATGTATGTATGTATATATGTATGTAAAGTATATAACCCAAAAAATGTAAGTAACTGCACAATGATCATTGTAACATTATGAATGTCTTTTACTGTCACCCCTTGATCAGTTTAATGCATCCTTTCTGAGAAAAAGTAAAACAATCTAATCTCACTGACCACAAACTTGTACACACACACACACACACACACACACACACACACACACACACACACACACACACACACACACACACACACACACACACACACACACACACACACACACACACACACACACAGACACACACACACACACACACACACACACACACACACACACACACACACACACACACACACACAGTCACACACACACAGTCACACACACACAGTCACACACACACACACACACACACACACACACACACACACACACACACACACACACACACAGACATAAATTAAGAGCTTGTAGTGCAGTTATGTTTTTAGGTTAGAATTTATTTATATCATATACATGTATATGTGTGACCTTTTTATATATGTGTATATGCGTGTATATATTATGTGCGCATGCATGTATGTATGTAAAGTATATAACCCAAAAGATGTAAGTAACTGCACAACAAGCTCTTAATTTATGTAACTGCACTGCAGGCACAACATTTGAATGAGGCAATATCTTTTTACTTATGTAACAGAAGATACATGCTTTTACAAGAGCAATATTTATGTGGCACAAAACTAAATTTCACTATATATATGAAGAACCGAAGGGAAAATAAAATGTATGTGTGAATCTGTGTAACTTTTTCCTTGCACATGTGAAAGAGCACTTGTATGCAAATCTAGGCGAACGGCATGCAGTGTGAATTAACCTCATATAGTACAAACTGTCATTCATTAGTGTGGGTGAAATTGCTCAAGACTGCTAACCCGTTGTTATGTAAATGTAGATGCTTGTATGCTAATGTGCTCATTAATGAAGTTACTGTTTCTGAATTAGTCTTTTTTTTGCAGCTTAGTGTATCTCTCATATTTCTCATGTTGGTGTATATACATGGTACTAGTGAAAGCTGTTTTCCTTGTAGTAGAAAACACTGTTTCCCACGATTTAGCTTTTGTAGAAGAATTTTGACCTTGCCAACGTTCAACACATTTGTGTACTTCAGATCCTTGAGATGTCACAGTGTCTCCGGCCTTATCTCAGAAGGTCTTGGAGAACCTCTTCAGAATGGAGGCCAAGGACATTCTGTTAGATAGTCCTGATATAAAACTCCCTCACTGCATTTTTCCATCGAGTTTTATTTTGTTCCTGTAAAAGACAGGGCTGTTTTTGATGGATCTAGCATCCTGTTCCCGTAGCCGTTTCTGCTGAGTCTAGCGATGGCTCCAGCGTTTGGCTGTTGTCCCTGTTATGGAAACCAGACAAATGCGTGTGATGGGAGACGTTTCGCAGGACTGATGAGTCTGTGTACGGAAACCTGCTCTGACTCACTCAGATGTCTTTCTGTTTGTGTTGCGTGAGACTGTATTGTTGTGCTTTCATGTGGTGAGTTTAGTGTGACTTTAATTGTGTTTATTTGATCCGATGTGTGTCTGAAAAGAAACAGAAAACACTCTAGGTAATGTTCAACTTGCTAGTGTTTGATCTGTGCTTGTCCGTCTGAACAAAATTAAGCTGAATAATGAACAAAAATAACTGCTCAAAATGACTTATATGTAGTTTGTTTAAAAAAAAAAAAATGAATGAGCGCACAAATAAATACGTAAATAAGAAAATAAGTACATGCATAACTAAATACATAGGTAAATGTATACATAAATACATAAAATAAATAAAAATAACAACAAAACTGCCACAAAATGGGAACTGGCTCAAAATGGTCATATATTGCTTCACTTTTTATTAACTATGCTAATGTATGCATACAAATTCATTTTTAAAATCAATATAAAAATCAATAAAAATAGTCAATATAAAATGAACCTGTATTATCTTCATTTCATATTCATATCTCTGACTGTCTTTTACCATGACTTTTACCATGCTAACACAATGAAAGTACATTAAACTAAAAACTAAAATAAAAAAAATACACATTTTCATTACTTGAAATAAATAAACATTCACTGAAAAAAAATAAAAATAATAATTTACATTTTGAACATTATTTATTTCAGCTAGTTGCCAAGGCAATAGTTTTATTAAAATTTTACTAAAGTAACTAAAAATAAATAAGCTAAAACTTAATAAAAACTATATAATAAAATGACAAAAACAACAAAATTGCTAAGACTTTAACTAAAATAAAATTGAAAACATTAAAATCGAATTCTAAATATTAAAGGGATGCTTCACCGATTAGCATTAAGCTTTGTATCAGTAGAAACCCGGTAGTATTTTCGAGTGACCGTGCTTCCCTCCCTCATGTCCCCCTGAGACGACAGATTTCTGTATCGTGTGTCTGGAAAAAACCCTCAGATGACGCAAAAATCGCCATTTTCCGTCATCGGAGGCTTTTTTGTCCAGAGGCGAGAGACTACAGCCAGTAGTAGGAGCTCGTTCCGCATGTCTTCAACCCGCCCATAGGGGGATCTCACGATACAACGGCGTCTTTTCAGTTTCGAGTCGACTAGTAGCCTAGTTGTATCATTTCTTCCGATACTGCCCTCTGTAACCGGTAGGCGTGGCTTGTTAGTGTCCTCATAGGGCAGCGAAGCAAGTGCATTCTGGGAGTTGTTGTCTTTCATCCACATGAGCCAAAAATACATTTTCTGGCTTTTCTCAGTCTAGAAGGCACCAACTTTCTACTATAAATGACCCAATTTAAATACACATTCATCTTTCCAGCGGTGAAATATCCCTTTAACAAAACTATAATGTAATATATAATATAAAAATAATCTCAATGATACTATCATGTACCATGGTATCACCACAGTACTTTTTTTAAGGTCTAGATCATTGTTTTACAATGAACCTAGATTTGCAAATGCAGTGGCTTTCTATTTTAGATTTCTAACAATATTCTTTGTCTTTTCCCATCAGCCACCCCTCTGTCCGTGCGGAGCAGCAGTGACCCCGCCCTCGCCCCGCACCTGGATGTCATTTCATTGGACCGTGAGGACATCAGCAGACCCCAGTCAACCGTGAGTGAACACACATCACCTACTCATGTCCGATAGGAGTGTCTGGGAAAGCGTCAACTTTCTTTTTTTCCACTTGTTAAAGAAAATGAAGGCCACATTTGTATTGAGCTTTTGGAGGACGCAATGCAAGACTACTTTTCTTTTTGTAGTGCTGGTGGTCTTATGTATTTAACCTGTCCTTGTTTGCAGGAATTTCACTGTCACAGTCAACATCCATGGTCATATTGTATTTGTGCTTAAGTTTTGCCTTTTAGCTTCGCAACCGTTGTTATCTTACTCTCTTCCAGTATTGTTTTCATCAACAAAGCTTTTACTCTCTCTATATATCTCTCTTTCATTCCCTTCCTTTGAGGTCATCTGTTAACCAGCTCTTTTTGCTCTCACATTTACAGCAGTGTTTGCTTTTCAGATTCTTCAGATACTTCAGAAATTCAAGTGACATTTGTTGACATTACAAATGATTTTATTTCAAATAAATTCTGTTCTTTTGAACTTTCTATGCATCAAAGAATCCTGAAAATAAAATATCATGGTTTTCAACATTGATAATAATAATAAATGTTTCTTGAGCAGAAAATCAGCATATTTGAATGATTTCTGAAGGATCATATGACACTGAAGACTGGAGTAATGACGCTTTGCCATCACAGGAATAAATTACATTTTAAAATATAAAACAGTTATTTTAAATTGTAATAATATTTCACAATATTACTATTTTTTACTGTATTTTCTGATCAAATAAAGGCAGCTTTGGTGAGCATAGTTAAACAAATTGTTTTTAAAACTTCCAGAAACTTTTGAGCAGTAATGTAAGTTTGAGAATGAGTGAACCGGGTTTAGGATTTTGCTTCAGACTCACACAGGAAGCTAACGCAGTATATTTTAATTCTGAGTGTGACATTTACTAAATTGTACCACTTTCAGTCTCTTGGGAAACTGCTGAGTGTATCAGGACGACATACATAAAACTGTCCAATGTCTCTAAAATATTAGTATCAAACGGGAAAAGAATGTGCGCGGCTATTGTTAGGGATTCATAAGGTCTGCAAAATTACAGCTCGCGCAGACACCCGCACGCATCCGTCCCAGATTGCTCGGAGTGACAGTAATCATTGCAGTGCACTCCTCAATGACAGGGTGAGTACCACTAATGCATCAACCACAGCACTTTTGAGACAGAGAGGATTCATAAATATGTGCGTATTCTCTCTACACTCAAATAAATATCTGCCTCTGTCAGTGCCACCGCTGCAGATTCCTCTTCCTCCTGGAGAACTTCTTCAGCACTCTGAAGAATCTTGGCGACTTTAGTTCCAGATTCCAATAAGGCTTCATTCACAGTGTGATTTATATACATGTATAGTGTTCCTGGATCAACATTCATAGTCAATCAATCAGCTCCTGCAGTCAGAGGCCATCTTAACCCGGTGATAGGAATGAGTTTTCTTGTGATTGACCACAAATTCTAGACAAATTTCCGTTTTTCCGCTTCCGTTACAAATTTGCAGGGACCAATCACAAACTGGCTTATCCACCTGGCGCACTATTGGCAGGTTTAATCCAATCCAATTCCTTTTAAAGGGTTAGGCTGCATCTCATTTCTCTGTCTTACCCCTTACTCTTAACCCTTCCCCTCGGTTTTGCGCGTTCATGTGAGGGAAAGTGGTGTCCCAATTCTCATTTTGATTAAGGGCTAGGGCCAAGGCGTAGGGCTACATAGCCCTTGAAACGAAGTTTGCGGAGGACCACACTTGAAAGAGAGGGGTAGGAATTTCCCAGAAGTGAGTCGCACAAATGTAAGTATTTTCAGCAGTTTAATGACACTCGTGTTTTATGATACTTAAATGTTCAAGCGGTTTTAATTGTAATGTTTTTGTTTTGACTCGCTAGTTAAATTTTTTTGCCGTTTGCTAATGTTTTGCTTATCTATGGTGTCGCCGCCGCCGCCGTTAAATACAGTGAAACAATGTCTTTGACTGATGGCACACAAGCGTGCAAAGATAAAGAGAGACCAGGCAATCGATATCACAACCCGAGACGACGGCATCTTCGTTTGTTTATGTCAATGCGTATCGCCTCTGTTGACGTAGCAGCCAGCTAGCGGAAAGGGAAGATGACGCAAACGGTAATCGAGTGGTGTCTCATTTCTTAGAGAAACGTTCTTCCCCCTAGCCCCCTTCACTCGGTATCGAGGGGCAAGGGGAAGACGCAGACAAAGGGGTAGGGGAAGGGGAAGGGGTAAGACAGAGAAATGAGATTGGCCCTTAGTTCACCCAAAAATGAAAATTATGTCATTAATGACTCACCCTCATGTCGTTCCAAGCCCGTAAGACCTCCGTTCATCTTCGGAACACAGTTTAAGATATTTTAGATTTAGTCCGAGAGCTTTCTGTCCCTCCATTGAAAATGTATGTACGGTATACTGTCCATGTCCAAAAAGGTAATAAAGACATCATCAAAGTAGTCCATGTGACTACAGTGGCTCAATCTTAGGTTTATCAAGCGACGAGAATACTTTTTGTGCGCAAAAAGTACACAAAAATAACGACTTTATTCCACTATTCATTTCCTTCTCTCTGGGCCTCGAGTGAGTTCACGTAGTGTAATAGCGCAGCGCTTCTGTGTTGTACGTCACACGCATCACACACATGATCGGCCTCGCCCAATAGTGAGCCTACGTGTGACGTACAACACAGAAGCGCTACGCTATTACAATCTTGTAAACTTAAGATTGAGCCACTGTAGTCACATGGACTACTTTGATGATGTCTTTATTACCTTTTCTGGACATGGACAGTATACCGTACATACATTTTCAATGGAGGGACAGAAAGCTCTCGGACTAAATCTAAAATATCTTAAACTGTGTTCCGAAGATGAACGAAGGTCTTACGGGCTTGGAACGACATGAGGGTGAGTCATTAATGACATAATTTTCATTTTTGGGTGAACTAACCCTTTAACCTCTCGACGATGCTCAATGGCTTCTTTAGTTTAGCAAACAAATCGCTTGAGTGGGTGTACTAAATACCACTCACTTTCATGTTTTTTTTTTTTTTTGCACAACCTGCAAAAATCACTCGATCACCCGCTGATCACCAACGCTTTTGTTGACACGTTTCCTGCCTGGAGTTTTCGCTGCGAACAAGTACGTCACCCTGATCGTTGGTCTGATTGGTTGAAGGACTATCCAATTGCGTACAGAGTCGATTTGAACTAGGGATGCACCGATCCGATACTCAGTATCGGTATCGGCTCCGATACTGCCATTTTTGGCGGATCGGGTATCGGTCAGACAAGGCCGATCCAAATCCGATATTGTGCGTATACTATTCAGTGTTATTGTTAAGCCCCACAAAAGGCACACAAACATTATAAAGCACCATAAGTTTTCGTGCACAATATTATAAGTGTTCTGAAGCCATTATATAGTATAATGTGAGATATAAATTAATATTTAAGTCGTTAAATTCAAGATCACGTAAACGTTTCCCTCAGCTGAGCTGTCAGTCATTCTTCATTCAAACAGCGCGTCGCGTTCGGTTACAACAGTTAACACAATGAAACTCTCTCCAAGATGATTCAGTGTTACTATTATTATACTTGATCTGTAGATAAAGGTCTATGGTTTCGCATAAAACAACTCTATCTTGCTGGACTTTATTGCTGTACCTTAATCATGTTACTTTCTACCGGGTGTCTGTTAGATCACAACACTGGAGTAAAGTCAGAGCACTATTTGTTCTTCACGCGCACAGTAACTGAAATTTAAAACTGTTAAAAGAAAATGCTGAATAGACTATTGCATAGATAGATACTGTACAATACACTACGCATCAATATGTATTTTCTTTGTGCTATAAACTTTTCAATGCGGACTCGACGCGCTGCGCGCTGTGACTCATGTTGCTTCAAGCGCATCATTCTGCGCTCGGGATGCGCATAAGCGCTTTGTGCCGCTCTGAATTGGAGCCTTTCATATCATAATACAGTGACGCAATGAAACAATATCAATAGCCGTTCTTGTTCTGTCCTATCCATTATGTTGCTACCTCATTAAACAGCTGTGCTATACATTTAAAAAATGTCTCAATTTTATTGTAGGCTATAAAATAATTTATATTTTTGATTTTTGTTGTTGTTTTTCATGAATGTATTTTACAACAATACAAAGAGCAATGTGTAAAGTTTTACCAGATTTAGTGTTACACTTATTGTCTCTAATTTGTTCCCCACTAAACATTTTTTTTCACAAAATGTTCAAATTTTATACAATTATTGTGCACTCGTAATTTTTCTAGACTAAATTTTACTGCTGAATTATCCATTAATCTAGTTTATAATAGCATTTATGTCAGATTATGATCATATATTTTTTGTTGTTGTTTTTCTTTTTTCAGTTCTTATTATCAGTTCAACACAGAGTTATAGAAATTCTACTTGATAAAAAAAAAACTGCGCTGGTATCGGTACGGATCGGTATCGGCCGATACTCAGAATTTTTGGTATCGGATCGGATCGGTTCTGAAAAAATGGTATCGTTGCATCCCTAATTTGAACTATGCCCGTTGATCACACCTCTTGTGCAGTAGAAAATACAGAGCAGACTCCCCAGACTCATGTTCAGTCTTAAAAGATTGAGCTTGGTCTGGTGATAGCCAGACTACAAACATTCATGACTAGACCTGAAAAGTCTGAAAATGAATTTTTTTTGCCTTTTTTTAAAATAACTATTAATTTAATTCATGTTATAATATCTTTGTTTTCCTGTGTCATTCACTTTAATTTCAATTTAGCTGTACTCTCGCTATGCTGCTTGATGCTTTGTCGCAATTATAAACACGCTGGTTTGTAGCGCAAATAGTTTTACCGTTTACTGCACTTTCTTCTTGTTATTTCCCTGTAGACTAGAGGCTGATGAATCAGATGTCTCACACATTCACTAAAAAACTTGCGTCCGCATTGCAAAATAAGGTGGATAGATGCATGTGTCCGTTTCAAACAGTATCTTAGAAAATGTACACTACCGTTGACAATTTTGGGGTCCGTAAGATTTTTTTGCATTTACAGTATTTGATCAATTATAATGTAAAACATTAATATTGAGCAATATTATTACAATTTAAAACAACCGCTTTCTATTTGAATATATTAAAAAACTGAAACATTTTGCAATAGTTTACTGCAATAGTTTACTTATTTGATCATTAATTTACTTATTTACTTCGTTTCATGGCGGGAAATGAGAATCTTTTTCGATAATTGGCGATAATAGGAGTTGGCGAGGAGGAAATCTTTCACCTAAAGGACGAGCCCGTGGATATCACACGCGCAATTCGCAAACTTTGCACAAGTTATGTCGGTAACTCAAACTTACAGTCAATTATTTCCTAAAAAGTGAGAGCAAAAACTGACAAGCTTTTGGCATCTGACGCTGCACTCCGCATTAATTATCTCAATGCTGATAACGGTAAAACAACTATCTTAATTTATTGGCTTAATATTTCTCTTGTGGATCATACATTAATGATATTGACTTTTTTTTCAGTGTTTAAAGCTGCTTTTAATTTTCATTGATTTTCATTTTCGGACCTAAAGACTTATTGTATTAATAATATTAATGTAATTATTAATAATTTGTAATTGTATTGTTATTAGTGTATACAATGTCAAATAAAATGTTTCGTTAATGTGTTACGGAAACATGCCTTGGCTTAAACAACAACTGTATAAGAATGTTGCGTCTCTTTTATTACAAGCACTCTTGACAATTTGTGAATAGATCACCTTGCGATTCAATTTTGATGTGGGATGTTGCTCTCCCACATCAAAAACGCCATTGCTCTAAAATCAGGGCACAATGCTTGATAAATAGGAGTGTTATTCCAGATCCTACCCCTGAAATCTAAGGGAAATCTCCATGGGTTTATATCAGTGTTGTTCCAGGCTCAGTGTTGTTGATTCAGGAGCATGTTGTGCTTGTGTAAAATCACATGTTCCTGGAACAGCATCTGTTCTTAACCAGACCAGATTTTAGGATTATGTTTTTCATAATCATTTTATGAATCTTGAGTAATATCCTTATGAACCTTATTTATTTTTTAGGAGTAAGGTTAGGTAATGATTGCTGAATAGGAATGTTGTTCCAAGACCATCTGATCCAGGAACAGAATGTCCCACTTGTGTAAATCACGTACCTGAAGTACACGCTGCAGTTTCTGATCTAATGGAAGTCCTTTTTAAAAAGTACCTGGAGGAACTCTGAACTCACATTACAGCAGAGACGGGGAACCCTGAAGCTCTCCCAGTCCCTTATCATCCGTCCCAGGAGCTCACGCTCACAGCCGGCGGTCACCTCCACTGAAGCATGGCACACCTTTAAATGATTTGAGGAGTTTCTCTGTGCGGGGCTGTGCTCTGCTCACATCTCTGCTGTGTGTACAGGAGACCTGGGTAATTATGAGACGGGGCGGGGATTCTCTGCTTGGTTTTGTCAATCATGTTTTAGACTGAAGGCAAGATGATTATCAGACTGAACACACATAAACATGAACATGAGATGTGTAATTATGGCCGGCGCTCTCATAAACACCTGGGACCTTCAATTGATTTTCATACAGTGCTGTGATGTGGGGACAATGCTGGAGAATCTGCTCCTTCATTCAAGTGTGGCTGTCTGTTTTTGTTAGTTTCTTTATCTTTTCATTTAGTTTTTGTTCTGTTATTCGTTTATTTGTTGGTTGGTTTGTTCTTTGCTTGTTTGTTTCTTTCTTTCTTCCTCTCATTGTTTTTTTTTTTTAAATTAATTTAATTAATTGGTTGGTTCATTTTTGGTTTTATTTTTTGTTCGTTTGCCATTTGTTTGTTTGGTCATTCATTTGTTGGTTGTTTCCTTCCTCCCGTATTACTTCCTTCCTTCCTCCCGTATTACTTCCTTCCTTCCTTCCTTCCTTCCTTCCTTCCTTCCTTCCTTCCTTCCTTCCTTCCTTCCTTCCTTCCTTCCTTCCTTCCGGCCTTCCTTCCTTCCTTCCTTCCTTCCTTCCTTCCTTCCTTCCTTCCTTCCTTCCTTCCTTCCTTCCTTCCTTCCTTCCTTCCTTCCTTCCTTCCTTCCTTCCTTCCTTCCGGCCTTCCTTCCTTCCTTCCTTCCTTCCTTCCTTCCTTCCTTCCTTCCTTCCTTCCTTCCTTCCTTCCTTCCTTCCTTCCTTCCTTCCTTCCTTCCATCTGTCCGTCCTTCCCTCCTTCCTT
Source organism: Rutilus rutilus (assembly GCF_951802725.1). NCBI lineage: Eukaryota > Metazoa > Chordata > Actinopteri > Cypriniformes > Leuciscidae > Rutilus > Rutilus rutilus. The sequence goes on along the minus strand of NC_140210.1, from coordinate 5,978,030 downwards.
TCTTCTTTCCAACTGTCCTTCCTTCCTTTCTTCCTTCCATCTGTCCTTCCTTCCTTCCTTCCTTCCTTCCGTCCTTCCGTCCGTCCGTCCATCGATTCAGAATCATCCACGTCCGCATCGCGATGCATCTAATAATCGATTTTTTTTTTCTCCCACCCCTACTCATTGTATATAAATGTCTTATGTTAGCACTTATGCTAAGTTATTATGTACAGCAGATTGATGATCAGGCTTTGCTGTTGTAATATCTCAGTCAGCTCTAGATGGATGGATGGATGAGATGGACTCAAAGGTCGTAGAGAAACACATTTGTGATGCAGATCCCCACACAATCTCTTACAAACTTTCTCATTAGGCTTTGACATTTATTCAATTACTGTATTCCCAAGAGTTTACCCAGTACCCACTGCTCATAAGTCTTATGTAAACACAAACAGACCGCGCATCCCGAGAGCCAAGGACACACATATTTAATATAGACTCTGCTTCCTCGGCTGATGCGTCTGACCATGAATGTTTTACTGTGTTTACTTCAAGCCTATTTAGGTCGTAAACATATCAGCAGAATCCTCACATTACAGTCAGTTTTTTTTCCTTGTTGATCTATTTAGTTTCCACAAAGACCCCCAAAACTGCATTGTCAGGAATATATGTTTTTTTTTATTTAATTTTTTTTATCATCTGAACAGTTCTGCGACTTATTCAAAGTCCATTTAAGGCAAATATTTTCACCTGGCTGCCATGTTTGAAACACCTCTCACGTTTTTTACCAATCTGACTGTTTCATAAATTTGGCTTTATATATATATGTATATATATATATTCAGACATTTTCAGACATTTTCAAGTGTTAGCCTTTTGTATCTACTTTCAGCTTTGAATAATCAAGAATATATTATACATTTTTGTGTGTAAAAAATGGATCTATTGATGTTTAGAAAGTTTGAGGCTGCATAATCAGTTACTACTGATCACCTGATAATAAAAACAAAAAAAACCTAATATTTTACAGCTAATCAGTTACAAGAAAAAATGGTTGCTGTTACAACCATTGATACAGATTTGATGATAACTATAAATTATATTTTGTTTTAAATGTAATTATCCAATCCAATAACCAGTCACATGATCCTTCAAAAATTGGCTGATTTGGTGCTCAAGAAACAATTAATTTTTTTTTTTGGCCAATGTTCAAAACGTCACTATAGTCATTTCTTTGTAAATGTTTCTGCTTTCCCTTTCCAGAAAGGTTATGTCAACCAACCGTCTCTCCATTAAACTCCCTATATCTCTGTTGTCATCCTCATGTGAACAGTGTGCACTCAATAAAGATGGGAGATGCACATTAACAATAGCCCACTGCTTGTGCTGCCCCTGTGGCCCTCAGGAGCATGTGGCCTAGCGGGGGGATAATCGCCCTCTACTCAGATAATCTAGGTCACTTTTTGTGTGTTTGATGCATCCTGCGAGGAGGGGGGGGTCCCATGTGTTTGTGTGTGTGCCTTGAGTGGATTACAGGGTGTGTTCTGGACCACCATTAGCTACGGCTCCACAGTGAGGAAAGTGGACATTCCCTTTAATGGTGCATCATTTTGTTTTTCCTCGTTCTTTGTGTATGTTTTCTATTCATTTGCATTTTATCTGTTTTGATTACTGTCCCCAGATGAGATATTAATCTCTTAAAAAATGAAAGGAAAACAGTGGATGAGATCAGACCGACGACAGAGATAGATGGAAAGGACGCAATAGCAGTTTTTCAATGGCAAACTTTTTATTCACTTTGGCATCCTGCTCAGGAGGGAACACTGAGGCTTGGTGTCGTTGTTTTGGATCCTCTAGAGAAACTGAAGTCACCATAAGTGTATTTTTGTGTTGACAGGGAGTCGGTAATGCGACGACTGTGAAGGGAGGAGCCATGGACAAACCCAAGGTGGACGTCCCAAACTTTAGGACTGGACAAGTCAGCTTAAGGTGAGGGACTTTATGTATGCTTGTACTGTATATAGTGTATGATTGTGTTTCTACATTCATAAGTGAGGGTTGAAATCATATTAATTCAGTGATTAGTACGAGCTCTCTGCCCGGAGATTAATTTGGGTCTTTGTTTTGTGAAAGTTCTTTGTTGTCAGATTAAGGTTGTTTCAGTGTGTGGTTTTGTGCCCCTAATGTGTTTTGGACATCATGTCTTTGCTTGCTGTTGCCACATTATTATATATATTTAATTATTTTATTCATAAAAAAAATAAATAAAAAAATAAAATAAATATAAATATAACATCTATATATATAGAGACATTTATCAGTGACATTAATTTGGATCTATTTAAATACATTTTATTTATACATTTATTTCTAAATATTTATATTTATTTAAATATTTAAACAGTCACATATTTTTTAAATAATTTATTTATGCATTTTTTAAATAAATATTTTTATTTATTTAAACAAATAGGTACATACAGTTTAATTAGATTTTTTTTTTTTTAAATATATAATTACTTTATACATTTTATATACATATGTATTTAAATAAATATAAATATGTATAAATACAAAGTAGTTACCTGTTGTTTTATTTTGGACACATTTATTTAAATATATTTATTCATAAATATTTATATTTATTTGAATGCATAAATATATGCTTATTATATACACAGTATTAGTAATCAACTTTAACAGATTTTAACACTGTGATCGACCAATACGATAACCAATATTTTATTTCTAAATGCACACAATATTATTGCTATATTTATTTTTAATAGAGCCTTGTTTATCACACGTTTAAAGGGATACTCCACTTTTTTCGGAAATAAGCTCATTTTACATCTCCCCCAGAGTTAAACAGTTGAGTTTTACCGTTTTAGAATCCATTCAGCCGAACTCCGGTTCTGACGGTACCACTTTTAGCATAGCTTAGCACAGATCATTGATTCTGATTAGTCCAGTAGCATTTCTTTCAAAATGATCAAAAAGTTTCAATATTTTTCCTATTTAAAACTTGACTCTTCTGTAGTTAAACCGTGTACTAAGATCGACGGAAAATGAAAAGTTGCGATTTTCTAGGCTGATATGGCTAGGAACTACTCTCATTCCAGCGTAATAATCAAGGAACTGTGTGTCTGTACCATGGGTGCAGCAGGCGTAATGATATGACGCAGCGCCTGAAAATAGTCCCCAGCTCGGTAACTTCTTCCAACGTGACCGGGACTAAGTTTGTCTAACCTATTAGACCTATTTTCAGGCGCTGCGTCATATCACTACGCCTGCTGCACTCATTGTACAGCCGCACAGTTCCTTGATTATTACGCCGGAATGAGAGTAGTTCCTAGTCATATAGGCTTAGAAAATCGCAACTTTTCATTTTCCGTCGATCTTAGTACACGGTTTAACTACAGAAGAGTCAAGTTTTAAATAGGAAAAATATTGAAACTCTTTGGTCATTTTGAAAGAAATGCTACTGGACTAATCAGAATCAATGATCTGTGCTAAGCTATGCTAAAAGTGGTACCGTCAGACCCGGAGTTCGGCTGAATGGATTCTAAAACGGTAAAACTCAACTGTTTAACTCTGGGGGAGATGTAAAATGAGCATATTTCCGAAAAAAGTGGAGTATCCCTTTAAGCCTAGTAAAGCACCTATACAAGCATTGAGCCGTATACTGTAATATGTCAGACAAATTCTGTTTCAAGTCAGAATACGTGTCATGTGCTTTATTCTTTTTTGAAACAACCTTTTTAATGCTTATCTAGAAGTAGCTTTTCTTATTGAAATCCTTGTCAAGCGAAAATTATGGAAACATACAACAGATAACAGATCTTAGTGTGAAAGGTCGACTCACATTTCAGTAGATGAAGCATTTCATAGTAGCACTAGAGCTTGTGTGTGTGTGTATATCGTCATTAATATGTACACTTGTTGCCATAGTCACAGAATAGGAGACTTGCATCACCAGTGCCTCTTATCACAGGTCATGTGACCTCATCTCTTCTCCCTGAGAGAGGGATGAAGTTTATCTCTCGCCTCTCTTCAGTGCCTCTGTCAATCAGCATTACTGATACACACACACACACACACACACTTTTACAGCTCATTAAACATTGACGCGGTTTACAGTACCGCATCACCTCAGCTGAAGCCCCTGAGGTCCATCTGGGATTCAATCAAGTTTTAATAAAATAGCTTATTTAAGTTCTCTGTATATTCTGTGAGATAAAATCATTTCCCCTTCCTGCCTAATAGTTAATATTAAACTTTGAGGTTTTAGTCTTCATATTAATGTCATTATTATTTTCGGCTGACTATGAACAGTTGCCGACCACAGCCAAACCACACAAGTTGGGTAGACGCACTGGGTAAAGTTGCATAAGATGCCATTTAATTTGACGCAAATTAAAATGAGGATTGGTCTTTCAGCCAACATATTTGGAAATGTGTCAAATTTCTAATGGACAGAAACTGTGGAAAATATTATGGAATAGTCTGTACTTCGGACCCTTGATAACAGCCTCTTTTGTTTTTTGTTGTTTTGCATCAAATTCAGTCATTTATTAAGTTTTATTGTGTTTTACACATGGTGTGGCCAAAGCAACCACATAAATAACAGTGACAGAAAGTTGTAGTTTCTTTCTAGACATACTTTGAAACCCATCGCTCAATGTAAGTTTATGGGATATTTTGTAAGTTTGTAATATAATTTAAGAGTTTATTCAAATTTAAGGGAAAAAAATAACATAAAATATAAACATTCAGCAAGACAGTGACAAAGACAAGTAGTATGGCATGAGTTTCTGAGGCTGTGTGATTCAAATGTGAAATTGTTCTCGTATTTCTTTTTCAGATAATTTATGGAATTGTGGTATGGAAGTATTTCATAAAGTATTTTTCTCTTTTATCTTGGAACACAGGAATAGAGAAAATGATTTCCCCTCTCTGACACTTTCTCTGCGCACTCTGTGTGTTTGGCTGTTGTGGTGTGTGAGCAGTAATAAGCTCTGTATCTGTTTGATGAGCTGCTGCCAGTCTCAGTTTTTATTCATGTAAATTCATGGATGCTCTGCGCCACACTGGGCACATGCAAATTGGCAGAGGGGTTTTTTATTTTTGGGAATAATGCAAATGAATGGAGAGGAGGTTTTATTTCTGTGGTAATGGACTGTGTTGAAGAATGTTTCCTAATCTCAGCTGTTGGTTGAGTTTGTATCATCGTTTAGCCGATGTGTCTGTAACTACATTATCAGTCACATGATCACATGGTATAAGTCACATGGTAGTTTATTCTGGCGCCCACTCAGACAAGAATGTTCCATTTAAACAGTTTTTCACGTGACTTTAGGGGCCAGTAGATCTAAAATTTAGATATAACTCAGAGAAAAAAAATAAAGCAAAATGTTTATGTGGTTCTGTGCAGAATTAATGTAATTAATTATTAGTTATATATAGAAAATTGGCATTAAATTAATCAAAAGTGACATTTAAAATGTTACAAAAGATTTCTGTTTCATATAAATGTTGTTCCTTTTAACATTCTATTCATTTGAGAATCTTGAATTAACAATAGCCACAATCAACAATCATCATGATTTTTACAAATATTTTAACTGGTTTCAACATTGATATTAATAAGAAATGGAAATTTGGTTTCTTGAGCACCAAATATTAGCATATTAGCCTGATTTCTGAAGGATCATGTGAGACTAACGTTTGCTGAAAAATCTGCATTGTCATCATAGGAATAAATTACATTTTAAAATATATTACAATAGAAACCAGTTGTTTTAAATTGTAATAATATTTCACAATATTAGTTTTTTTCTGTATTTTTGATCAAATAAATGCAGCCTTGTTAAATATATATAAATATATATAATAATAATAATAATAATAATAATAATAATAATTATTATTATTATTATTATTATTACTATTATTATTATTTTTTATTTTTTTATAATAAAACATTTCAGTTAGTGAATAACTGTGATTGTCTTGCTTGCCTGAATCTTCCAGAAAAGCCTCTTTTTGACAAAGATGGAAGAGTTGACATCCTCCTCTCTCTTCCTCTGCTCTCTCCTCCTCTCTCTTCCTCTGTTCTGTCTTTATTGTGATGAGAGATGCAGGTAGACACCTTTGCCTCCAGCTCTCATCTCAGACACACTGAATGGCAGTGACTCCGCTGGCTTTCGGCTCATTTGTTTGGTCATTAATGTCGTCCCGCAGGACATAAACAGCAAATGGATTTGCTGCGTGCGTGTGTCGACAAGAGTACAAAGTAGATGGTGAATACTTTTGCTTTTTTGTTTGTGTGTCTTAAATGCTCTGACTGCTGTAGGCCAGAAACGTTCTCTTCCGCAAGTACACAGATGCAGATGCTGGTCCAAAGCATCGCAAATGTCCCTTTAATATACTTGTGTGTGTCCACCAAAGCGCTTTTTTCAGGCGGCTGGTGTATTTTTTCAATTGTTTTCAATGGGAGCCCCACTTTTTTAAAACACCATGAGCGTAACGAGGCGCTGAGCGTTTTTTTTTTTTTCACACTGAAGCGCTGAGCGCTCTGCGTTTTTTACAGGTCGGCGAGAGTTGAAGAATGTTCAACTTTGGGTAAAACGCAGCGCTCATCACTGTCACTTTTTACCCAACCGTCCAATCACAGTGGAGGAGGGGCGGGACTAATAGCACACTGACCAACCACCACATTCTGCTTGTACAACGGCAACAGATGACAACAACAGGCATAATAACGGAACAAAATCATTTAAAACAAGAGCTAGGGAAAATACGTTACATTGTATCGACATTTTAATATAGAATCAACATAGAAACACAATATGTGTGAAATGAGATACTAGTAACACTTTCGTGGATATTCCGCATCATAACAAGCAAAGTGTCTCAACTGAAAAAAATGCTGCGCTGCCAAAACGCTCTCAAAAGCCCAAAGCTAGGCCTTTTCAGCAGCTGAAAACGCCTTGGTGGACACACGGCCTTAGCGTGCTTTATTGCATTACAGTGACAGTACCAAACTTCAAGTAGAGGGGGTAAAAGCTACCTTCAAATGCCTGTGCCATTAAAATTGATAAACCTGTTTTGTTTTGTTTAGAGGTTAAATGTGTGTTTCCGTATGGTCACATTTTTGCACCGGAGGAACGTTTTCATAGTTCCTATAACTATTGGCGGAAGGTGTCTGCTTTTTGCTGTATTCACACCTCAGGAACTGGGGATAAATTAACTCCTACTTTAGAGTAGGATCTAAGCCAGCACAATAGCAACTACCAGGGATGTAAATGTACGTTGATTGGCCGAACGCATGCCATACGAAACACCAGCACCCTCTATTTTTAAAAAGCTGTTTAAACTTAGTTTACATACTTACTTCAAGAACATGGAAAACAGCGATAGATGGACTGACACCAAAGTCCAAGCACATCCATCCATCCATCCATCCATCCATCCATCCATCCATCCATCCATCCATCCATCCATCCATCCATCCATCCATCCATCCATCCATCCATCCATCCATCCATCCATCCATCCATCCATCCATCCATCCATCCATCCATCCATCCATCCATCCATCCATCCATCCATCCATCCTAGTATGTGAGAAAATGTAGTGTATTCTGTTTGTACAATGTAAGTGCACAGTCAGAGGAGTGTGATTGAATGCCACAATGCAACACACTTTTCAAGAGCTCTCGACCTGAGGAAATGATGCAGGTGACAGGGGGAGCACTCCATTGATATCCAAGACAGTTCCTACCGTAATGGTTTCTGGGCTTGTCATTTTGACATGTGACTGTTGTTCTGCTAATGTGATTGCGTTCCACTGAAAGTTTCCACTTCTAAAATACATTTTTCAGTTTGTTGAAGTTGTTTTCTTTTTTCTGGCAAGAAACATTTAACAACTAACCTCTGGCACCACTGTGTTTTCCTAACTGTAGCAGTCTCACACGGACGGTGAATATTTCTGGAGACCTCGGGCCTCTGGGAATCAAAGTCATATCATACTGCTCCTCACTGAGTGGAAGGTAAAGCACACACACACACACACACACACTGGTTCACTATCTTTGTGGGGACTCTGCATAGACATAATGGTTTTTATTATTGTACAATCTGTAAATTCTATCCCCTTACACTAACCCTACCCGTCTCAAAAAACTTTCTGCATTTTTACATTTTCAAAACACTTCATTAGTATGAAAGTGATGGTACGTAAGCTGGTTTCCTCATGGGGACCAAAACTTTTTCCCACAATGACAAGGATTTCGGATATTGCCATCTTTGTGGGGACATTTTGAAGGGTTATAATGTAGGGTTTACCAGGGTTTACCAGGACCAAAGACACACAAACATACACACACACTCATGGTGTTTTACACATTTTCATGATAATGGACCGCTATAAGCTGCACGGTTGTAGAAATTCTGCTCTTCGATCCTCATGCATTGACTCTTAATCGACTATAGACTAGAAGTAGTAGTTTAGAAAAGACTTTTATACAGTTGACAATCTAGCAACATTAGATTAAAAGGATTGTTAACCCAAAATTGAGAATTCTGTTATTGTCATTAACAACACACTTTTCTTCCTTTGTGGATATTCTAACGAAGATATTGTTATTATTAAATTGTTTAGTGTCTGTGTTGTATCCTAGTGGTCGACCGGCATATGAATGCTTTTTAATTTAAATTTCATTTATTTTATTTATTTATTTAATCAAAAACATTGTGACAACATGTAACGCATACAAAATTCTTGAATTTATTTCAAAATCATGTAAAATTCAGATAATATTACATAAATATTGTGTATTGTATGCAGGACATTCATGCATTACTTAATTTCAGTATTGTTAGTCATCAGTTTTCCATTCATATTCACCCATAATCACACACTCACACACTTTCAGGAAGTAGCTAGGTAAATGGCTCTTTCAGACTGCATGAACAGGTCAAAAGTTAAGTGCTCAGGGCAAGGACACACACGTGCTGCACGACAGGAAGTCCTCCCGGGGTGGACGGTGACATGTTTCCTGTTGTTGGGGCCTGTGCGCCCTGTTGAGCTCCGGATGGAAATAGACCCTCTCTCTGTAGGTGGTCAAACCTGTCCGATGACCTGGTGAACTACTCTTTGGGTTGTGTGAGTCTCAAAGGAAACCGTAAAGGAAGTAACAGCAAATAAAATCCTGTATTTACTTAATTTTCCCAGTAGTAACGGAATTGATCATTGAAATGGTTGATTAGAGAAGTCTGTTCTTGAAATATTGCTAATATTGAGAGACAATTCAGAGAAAGTTCCTGGAATATGATTGATATTTTTCATTAAAATCATAAAAATAAAAAAAAAAACAGGAAAAAGAATTAAAGCCCTGTTCCTCGTGTGTCACTCCATATTTTACCAGATGAGATTATCCTACACTTTCCCTGGTAAATACCGTGTTTTTATGTTTTTTTATCATTCCATTCCATTCCATTCCATTCCAATTCATTCATTCATTCATTCATTCATTCATTCATTCATTCATTCATTCATTCATTCATTCATTCATTCATTCATTCATTCATTCATTCATTCATTCATTCATTCATTCATTCATTCATTCATTCATTCATTGTATTTGTTGTGTGTTCGATAAGCGGGTGAAACACCTTGATTAATAAATGTCTCCAGTTTTGAATATTTCTTTTGTATTTTTATTTAATAAAAAAAAAAGTTTTGTTTTGTTTTGTATGTAATGGAATAACTCATTTGGGTAACTCAGGAAAGTACAGAGGTTCCACACGAGTCATTTTCAGTTGGAATTCAGATACTTAAATGCAACTAATATCTTCAATTGTTTGTCTCAAATGATGCCCTTCTGTCTTACATCTGTTTGTGCATGTGTCTTCAGGACTCTGGGTCTGCATATCCGATCCATCGAGGAGAACAGCCGCTCTGAACGAGAGAGGATCTTTCAAGAGGATGAGTGCATTGTGCAGATCAATGACATTGAGTTAATAGACAAGTCCTTCGCTCAGTGAGTGTCTGACTCTTTCATCTGTCACACTTTCATTGTTGTCAGGTGGATTACTAATCATCCACCCGCTCTCTTTCTCCCTACTTCATTCCCTTCTTCATTATCCATCTTTTGTGTTATTTTCACTTTCATGCAATTGTTGTCTATCCTTCTCGCTCATAGCGTGCAAACCTTTTATCTATCTATCTCATCCATCCATCCATCCATCCATCTTTTCCTCTCTTGCAGAGTTTCAGTGCTACAACTTTAACACAACAAAAGAAAATGGTATTTTCTTGCCGCGAGTGTGGAATTGCCCTATTAAGTGGCACTAACGGTATTGGACAGTCATCAAAAGGGTGACAGATTAAACGAAGTGGCACTATTAGAGGAAGAGTTAGAGTAATGGGTATGAGAGTTAAAGGTTTTGAAGTAGAAAATAAAAAAGACTGCAGTCAAGCAAGTCAATTTTACTTCTCCTTTACTTTGTCCTGAACTGAACTCCGAAAAGTTTCACACATGAATTGTGCGATTATCACGATTTTAAATTAAGAGTGATTAAAGTGTCTCCACTTCAGTGGGCCTTTAAGATATAAATAAATGCATTTATGTAAACCTTATGTATTTGACAGTGAAATAAAATGCGAAAGAGAACTTCATCAGACAGAAAATCTGATGAGAAGCGCAAGTGCAGAGTGATGTCATCAAAATCATTGATCCATATTGATGGAAGTGAGAGACTTTTTTTTTTTTTTTTTTACTTTGATGTAAGTCACAATAAGGAATGAATAATCTGTTGCTTAACCGTGGTAAAATCTGTAATACACCACCTTGCTAATCTTAATATTTTAACATAATCACACCAGTCTATAGTGACAGGGTCAATTCCAGGGAGTCATGAAAAAAGATGGAAACGTTGAGAAGTGATTCCCACTGGAAGTTCTTGAGCGAAAAGGCTCTTGAATGGTGCTAATTAAGGAGGCTGTTAAGTCTAGAGCTCTTCTGAATCTTTGAAGGACCGAAGGGATGTCTTTATATTCATGTTATCTACAAATGTGCATTACAGAACAATAAGACAAGGTGTCGCTCTTGATGTTTCAGGTCCCAGGAGGTGTTTCGCCAAGCCATGTCGTCCTCGACCGTACACTTGGAGGTACTTCCTGTTGCCAGCAAGCTCCGTTACGAAAAGAGCCTCATCGGTCAGCTTTTCAACAGCGCCGAACCAACCACTGTGGTCCCTAAAGTCAAGAGTCCTTTCTTGGTCCATAAACTCGGTCCGAGTAAAGCGGCGACTCCGTCCCCAGAGCCCCCTGTCTCACAGACCCCGCCCCTAAAGGAGGAGGAGCTTCGCCCTGCAAGACACTCCCCTGTTGAATCAAATCATCACAGAGATACACCTTCTCCTCCCATCAGCGCATCACCCATCCTCAAAGATCGTAGCGAGAGCCCCACCCCAAAAATGACCCCAGCCCTCGCTGCGCTGGTTAACACTATGGGCAAAAAGCCTGGAAAGAAAATGAAGATCGATTTGAAGAAAGGTAAGCTGGAAGTGAAATGAATTTCCAGGTCATTTTTAGCCTGGTTAAAACCAGACCATTCTCAGTAGTAACTGAGTTATGGTCTGGCAAAGCTTCATTAATAACTCATTTCCAAAGGGGCGTCACCAACGGACGTCGCTCAAATGCCTCTGGGCGCAATTGGATAGACCTAAAACCAATCAGAGCGATCGTCATCGTGTAAAGCCATATGCTGCGTCCCAATTCGCCTAAGTTACACTACGCCATAAAAGTTTGTGAAGAAAAGGTATTTACTTTTGAATGTGTAGCAAAAAAGTAGGCAAGCTTTGGGACATACTACTTCGTCATCTTTATCGGATGGATCTGTCGCGTGCATCCTGTCACATAAACTGCCCTGTCAATCATCTTGTCACAGTTAAAATCCTCTATTAAATCTAATTTAATTTCCTACCGTTTCGGAGAGAAATGTAGTAGCACGTTCATCTGCCAGTGGGTCTTTCATGGAGACTGTCCTCATGTGTTTGCAATTTGAATATAATAATGCATTTAAAAGTTGCTGCGCTTCACCAACGGACGTCGCTCAAATGCCTGTGGGCTCAATTGGATAGACCTAAAACCAATCAGAGCGATCGTCATCGTGTAAAGCCCGCCCCAACGTTTCTGATTGGTGCCGCGATTTGGACGGATTAGAAATGGGCTTGAATGAGCTCTTTGCCAGACTACCTGCAGAGCAAATCTAAATTTGCCGGAAGTTGTCTGGGTTTTCCCAGGCTAGGTCATTTAAAAAAAAGTTTCAATTTAGTCATTCTTTCTATATAATTTATTTACAAAAAAAATGCTACACTGGCTACGTTTACATGCAACCAAATAATTCATTAGTAATCGGATTGACGGCTCAATCGGACTGAAAAGCCTTCATGTAAACACCTTAATCGATCCGATTGAGCTCGATCCGAATGAAATTCGATTCGAATGAAAGGGGTGGTTTATTCCTTTTCTAATCCGATCGAGAGAACATGTAAACACTTGATCAGATTGAAAAACAAAACTGAAAGGACTGCGCATGTGCAATGACGTATGACAGATGTACGTTCGTGTAAATGAGTGTCCCGTCATTCTAAAATTCTCCTTTAACTCGGCATCTGTGAAGTGGAGCAGGACAACGTCCCACCAGTCTTTGTTGTTTCGGATTCTCATCCACAGATGACTGGTTTTTGGGCATTTTTACTGTTTGATAAATATAAGCAGCACGGCACAACGGTTCATATGCTCATTGTCTCCAAATTATGAACAGAAATGGATAACTATTAAGTCTGTTGTTTAAAACAAATAAAGAATGTTGGAGAATGGTTATTATGTCAGAAAATACATTCCGATTTGAAGCTTGTGACATATAAACGTCCACATCAACCCCGATCACATGGTAAGCGTTCATGTAAACACTACATTCAGATTCATCAATCGGAATGAATTCAGTCCGACTGAAACAAAAGTTGTGCATGTAAACGTAGCCACTGTGGAAGTAAAATGGCTTGTGAATGTCAAAGCTCACCTCTCACCTTTCCTCACCTTCTTTATCACTCCTCTCAGCTGATTGACAGCTGCTATTGTTTAAAACTTTAATGTCAGGTGCTCTTCTGGGACTTGAGATTTCATCATTTGCCATCTTTAGTATGCTGGATTGGCCGCTATCCTCTATGACATCTCTCCCTCAAGTGTGTTTGAGAGAGAGAGAGAGACAGAGCAATTCTCAGCTTCAGTAATCTCACGTGTCCCTTCAGACGAGAGACTCCAGGGAATCGCTATCTTAGCATGATTCTTTAAGCCTCATTTTTCTCTCTCATCTCTTATTGTGTTTCTATGTGAATCTCATAAAACCTGTCAGTAACATGTCCAGGTCATATTTCACCCCAAAATCAAAATCATATTTTTATTCATTATATAATTGTATTTTATTCATACAAATTTAAGCCTTGTATTGTAACGTTTAATGACAAATAAGCTCATTTGCAAATAAATATCATTCTCATTACCAATACAATATCAGTACCAGTACAATAAAATGAGAATGTAAAAAATTGTTAAAGATAAAGTGTATTTATATATCATGCTACTATTTGGTAGTGTAATGCCTTTAATTTATGCTGATTTTACAAAAAATAAATAAATAACTAAAAATAAATAATTGTATTACCATTTTTATACTAGTATTTTGTAGTATTTTTAAATGGTAAAATTATGTTATGAATATAAAAAGTTAAATATAAATGCAATAAATACATAAATATGAATATAATATATATTAAAATATACATGCATTAGGTATAAAAATGACTAAATAATAAGCTATGCGATGAACATTAAAATGTATATATATGTATATATATATATATATATATATATATATATATATATATATATATATATATATATTATATATATATATATATATATATATATATATATATATATATATATATATATATATATATGTGTATCCAGTAAATATAAAAATAACTAAATATTAATACTTACGCAATAAAGATAAAAAAGAAATATGTGCAATAAATAATAAAAAACAACCTAATAGTAATATGTATGCATGAAATACAAATATATTTTTTCGCCTGCTCTTGTGATTGATTTTGAAATGTGACCCTGCATGTTTTAGTGAGACTCACTCTTCCATCTTCTTTTTTCTGCTTCCCCTCTTCCAGTGCTTCCACTTCTTCTAATCATTTTTTTTTTTTATCAGGCCACACCCTTTGTCATTGTTTCTATCGTTCTTCTTTCACACCATTTCTCTCTCTCTCTCTCTCTCTCCTCATCCTGTATCCTGCTCTCTGCATCTCCCGTCTCCTGTAGATGTGTTCACGTGTGAAATTAAAGTGCAGAGCTGTCTAATCCCCGTAAGGAAACATTTATCAACGAGCAGGGGTGGAGACGGAGAGAAACCGACAGCTTAAACACAGGTTATCAATCCAGAGTGCTTGAAAGCCTTCATCAGCGTACCATTGACCTTTTGACCTGATCTTGGATCGGATGAGCTTGATGCAGTTTTTGCCATTATCCACCATCTTGCTCTCTAGAACCCATATCAGTAGTCAATCATTTCTAAACCAGACTTCAGTGATGATAGTGACACTCTGATGATGTTGGCTTTTATTAGTTTATTATTTATAGAAACTGAAAATGAATACTATATAACATTAGACAAAATACACTGGGGTTTCTTTCATGTCAGTTGCAGTTTGAAGGTCTTTTAAACAAGCCTTTAATTCAAAAATTCATATCGTCAAACTTTGAATTCAAGAATTCTAATTTTGATTCTGACAAGCCTTTAAATGTTCGCTTTTGGGCGTAAACCTTGTATCTCCAAAACACTACTTTTCAGGAAATGAAAAAAAAGTTGATATTGTGGCTTTATATATGGTCAGACACTTGCACGTGTCATTATGTTATTAACATTTTACCAAATTCAAGATCAAATGGAGTTTTTGACCAGAGAATTTTGGATATACTTGTTTTATCTGAGGCAGTAACAGCATCACATTACATTTTCATTAACTTACAGGTTATAAAGTTTATTTTAGCTATGTGGGCTCTCAGTTTATTCAGTCATTTGGCCCAAATCTCAGGTTATTAAAGATGAAGTGCCACGCAAGGACTATTTAAGACAATATTGGCTATGACTCGATGACAAATACCACACTAAGACACTCTTCTCCGCTCCTCAAGTACATAAGTACACCTTTACATATATAGATTTTCTCAAGTAAAGAAAATACTGTACTTATTCACACAAACAGTTCTTTATTTAGCCTTGCATTGCAGACAAGCAGAGACGCTCCAAACTGTGTGCGGCACTTCATTCATGATAGAGGCGGGTGGAGTTATGAGGTTTGACTGACAGTTTGAGGATCCAATGGGGTTACGAGATTTAGTCACAAGCTCTTTTTAATACTTTTCATTGGTTAAATATTTGCAAAACCCACTGACAGATGTTGAGTGACCAATAGTAATGATTTATGAAAAAAAGACGAAATATGGAGATACGAGATTTCCGCCCAACAGAAATGAAATCGAACTTTCATTAGCAGTTTTGTTCGACAAGCCTTTAAATTGAAATTTTTAATTAGAAAATTCTATGTTTCATTCTGACAGGCCTTTTAAATTGAATTTTCATTGGAAGTTTTTTTCAAAAAGCCTTTCAATTGATTTTTTTGTATTTATTATTATTATTTTTTTAACTTCCAGAGCTACTAACCTTTCATTAAAAATGTGGAATATTCATTGCAATAAACAGTTCAAGTTTTAGTCTGTAAGTTAAAAGTTTGCAAGGGTATACATTTTTCTTTCTAGTCGAAAAACATTAAAAACAACCAACAAGATATAAGAGCTTTTGAATTATGTACTTCCAATTGGCATTCCAGATTCTCCTTCATATCTGTCAACATCCTTAGACTTTCACTCTAAAACTAGTCAATCTCTTTGTCTTTTGCCAGTTTTGTGTCTTTTTAAGTTTGTGTTGTACATCAAAGTGTGTACAGTAAATGAATAGAGCCTTAGGATGTTAGCAAGTCTTTAGAGCCTTGTGGAAGGGATATAAGTGGAACATTTATGTACTTTTTCAATTGTTGGCACCTTATTTTATATCATACAGCAGAGTAAAAGATGCTCAGAAGTTAGTGTAGCTTTTGTTTTCCACACTGTTGAACACGGTAAGAAGCCCATTTGTCTGGTTCACTGGGTCATTAAATAAATGCTGAATGTTTCTGCCCTTCTTCTCTCTCCAGGCACGGAGGGCCTCGGTTTTACCGTGGTAACCAGAGACTCGTCTCTTCTTGGTCCAGGACCCATTATGGTCAAGAGCATTCTGCCTCGCGGAGCTGCCGTTAAAGACGGGCGGCTCAAGTCTGGAGACCGTATCCTGGAGGTATTACATGCTTTCTGCGTCAATGCAATCATGAGAGCACAACCTGGCAAATGCAAAATCAGAGCTTATTTATAGAACATTAAATTATGCTGTTCCTTCCCCGCCAGTTATGCATTTAAAAGGTATTGTTTTAAATGCAATCTAAATATATTGTTTCAGAATGCGTAATGCATTTTTTTTGGACGTAATTAGGCCAATTGTCTGTCTTGTATTGCACCTGGCCAAGAGACACAATTAATACTGACATGTTTTCCATCTCGTCAAAGTGTAAATGGACATTTTTGCTCTCCGTTTTGATGGTTACTGGGAAATTGCTTTCTCTCTTTCTCTAGGTAAATGGAGTGGACATTACAGGACGCACACAAGAGGAACTGGTGGCTATGCTGCGGAGCACCAAACTGGGAGAGACCGTATCATTGATGGTTGGAAGACAAGAGGAGTTTTTGCCCAGAGAACTGGTAAGACTGTAGTGCAACAGTCGAGTAGTAAAAACTCTTTTTTTTCCCACAAGGAAATTGATTTTTATCAATGATTTATAAACTTTTAGACAGACCTACTGTGAGTTCCAAGGTTGTTAATCGATGGTATATGCTTGCTTTTATTGAAGCCATCCGTAAAATAATTTGTTTAAATAGTGTTTAATAGCTGAATTTGTGGTGAAAAACTACAGTACCCGTGATGCAGTATAGAAAATTCCACCAATCAGAGAGTTGCAGCAAGGAAACTGGCTAAATGACCTAACAGGGAAAGCGCCACAAATGACATAATCAAGCTGGTCTCGCTATGCTGTCAAAATACTAAATATTTGTGTAATTATTTGCATGCATATACATGCAAATAATATAACCAACAACGTGCTTAATACATTTTTGCTAACCCCATCAGTCCCCTCCTTTATTTTGAATGTGTCGAATCAGCTTGTGACGGGAAGTTGTACACACGACACAGCAGTTTAACAGGAAGCCTTGGGCTGATGCTGGTCCATCCCTTCTCCCAGATGTTACATGCGGGGCGTGTTGATCGCTGACCCCTTTCAAAGCATCTTTGTTTTTCTTCTAAACATCAGACCCCCATTAGAATCCAAACAACGAGTAAAAGCGCACTTGTGGCGCCACTAGATCCATCATCGCAGGAAGAAAGACCACATCCCTTCATTGTGTCTCTGTCTATCCTCAGTTCATTTACACTCTAGTGTCTGCTTATCAAAGGCTTCTGGTTTAGACGGGTCATCTGTGATATATGTGGGCTGCCAAACAATTCATAATCGTTCTGACTGTAATACATTTCCCTCATGCATTACTTCCTCAATTAGATGTCTGAGATTATTATTATTATTATTGTTTATTGTTATTTTTTTTATTGCGAAAATTAAAAACTGATGCACTTTTAAATGTGGGGTTTATTTATGGATTTAGCTTTGTACTTTGTTAAATGTTTGCTGTCCCAGATCTGTTCAAGAAGAGCAGCTGTATGTCATTGACAATGACTATTATTGGACCATTAATTCTTGTTAGGCACAAGAAAACGTCATAAAGCGCTGCTCTGCAGTATCTATTCACAGAGAAAAACCTTCTCCATCTTTCCACCCTATTCAAATTCAAAGTGGGTTAGCTGTGCCACTGCTTAGCCAGGGTAAATTATGGCAGAAATGCGACGGCAGGCAAAAGGAAAAATGACACACTCGGGAGAAATATTTTTTCAGAGAATGGAAGAGTATGAAAAGATATAATGACAGTGTTGAGTAGATTTCACCATCTGCCTTTTTAGAGGATGTGTGTGTGTGTGTGTGTGTGTGTGTGTGTGTGTGTGTGTGTGTGTTTATATTTCATTCTAACCAATGAATGCATCCAAACCTGAAATACCCTCCATAAACACCCACCGTCATACAGTATTCGTCGGTTTCTTTAACCACCCACTGCAGGCACAAAATATACCATCTTTATTCAAAAAGGCAGATTTGGCTGATGGTCAGCCATTAGCAAAAATAAAGCATCTTTTGTAACAGTCTGCTTGAATCCAACAGGTCTTTTAGACAGGAAATGGGCGACACCATAAATGTCCATCCTGTTAGCAGCTAGATGTGTCTGTTTGGAGATGGAGCAGTCGACGTGACCCGTATTTAGAGACCGTTGACAGA
Organism: Rutilus rutilus; assembly: GCF_951802725.1. Classification (NCBI taxonomy): domain Eukaryota; kingdom Metazoa; phylum Chordata; class Actinopteri; order Cypriniformes; family Leuciscidae; genus Rutilus; species Rutilus rutilus. The sequence goes on along the minus strand of NC_140210.1, from coordinate 5,959,433 downwards.
GTTAAAGCCTTGTTTTTCTGAATCAACCTTTTGGGATCTAGTCACGGTGCTGATGTGTTGGTGACTGGATATCCCGGATGCAGGAGTGTGTGGCCGAAACGTCCGGCCCTGCTGGAAAATCCAGCTAAAACCATCTAATGGTGCCTAGCTTACCTGATTTATAACTCTCACAAGATGGTTTTTAGCTAGTCCAAGCTGGTGTAGAATCTAGATTGTTGATCGCCCAAGGTACTTGAAAGAAAACCAAAAATATGGTAATTTTTAGTAATGTTTTGTTATTAAGGATGTGTGAAGCGTATATTCGAATTTGGAAAGGCACGGAAAATGAGTAACGCATGGAGCCCCTAAAGGGACATGGTTAGGCTTGCTGTGGTAGTGGGTTACATTACAGCACATCCGATTTCATTTATCACATGAAGATAGTAAGGAGAGATGACTGACAGGACGATGTGATAGGATTTAATGCGCAACAGATATCTTGTAAAATCGAGGCCAGTTACATGGATTACGTGCGAGCGCGCATTCAAAAGACATTTCAATACCCCGCATATTGATAGTGGCTCCCTGATACGCATAAATTACACAATATAATTACCCAACTATAAAATTGCGAGAGAATGCAAAAGCCATGTCCCTTTAGGGGCTCCGTAGAATGCGTCGTTTCCTTTCTAAACAGTATTCTGATTCGGGCACTTCTCTAATATATATGTGTATATGCATTGTATATGTATATGTGTATTTGCATTGTTGTGTAGAACTTAATCAGACATGCATTAGATTCTTTGGGCTTAAGTAAATGTACATTAATGAGCATGACGAACTATAAATGTCTAACACCATGTTCACACAGCAACAGAATACGGTTGTCAGTTCTGTATTTGAGTCTTTAATACGGTTCTGTTCACACACAGTTCTCATACACATACTCACGCCGTGAATTTTCAGGACTCACAAAAACTGCACTGTGTGAATTGAACCGGGCTGGACAACTAGTTGTGTGTCACGTCATATAGTGCGAGAGAGCCGTTCTGTGCTGCACACACACCGTCTGCCCCTTCAGTAACTTACAGTGGCAGAGATATGAGCTGAAGGTTTTAGATTTAGTTCACCGTTCTCCACTAGAGCTATTCTACACAGGACTCAAATGATCCGCTCTCCGCTCAGATATAAAAGCTGCTGTTGTTAATGATGGTTTGACGGGTGAATTCGTGGCTTGATTGGACTCTTGTCGTGTCAAAAGTGACATCTTTGATATTACTTTGGTCACTGTCGCTATGGTTCCTGGTTAAGAGAATACAGGCTTCACTCCCATTCTACGTTCAGACTGTGTTCGATTGCCGTGTGAACGGGACATTTCGAAACTCACACCCGTAAGTAAATGCGATCGTCAATCCCAAAAACTGACAGTGTGAACGTGGCCTAAATTTGAGCATTTCATTAAAGTTAAGCTGACTGATATTGCCATCGGTTTGTCACGTGCTGTGAGATTAAATGAATGCAGTGGGTGGAATTAATGTCTTCAGCAGCATATTAATTTTACCTGATAGCCAGTAGCAATACATCAGCCAAACATCAAATTAAAATGTAATGTAAAAATGTTGTGTGCCCACAAGACATGGGCACGCACTGCAAAAATTAATTTAAAAGAATGATAAAATGACTATATTTAGTGATGTTTGTGGTATTCCACTAGACAAATTACACTTGTATTCAAGATGAATGATCTAAAATCAAGTCTTGATAGAAGTTGTGTTATTTGAACCAAGTCAAGTCATCTTCATTTATATACCACCAGTATTCCATGTTTTTCCGACGAGATATTTGTTGTAAAAGCTGAATATTTTATTTTTGTAACCAATTTACAATCGCAATGTAATCTGTATAGTTTGTTGTTTGAAGGGTCTGTGGAGTTTGAGCTGTGGGTGTTGCTGTAGACCCTTTGATTCAGGTTTTCTGTGAGGATGGAGGGGTCAGAAAGCACATTGCACACAGTCGCATTCAGAGGAAGAGAGGTCGGGCACAGGGCTGGTGGAGCATGTAGAAGTCCTTGAGATGGTCTTTGTAATAATTCCTCTTCCTACACAGGATGTGTTCTGCTTTGTCATGGCCTGTTTAATTATATTTGTTATTTGGGTCACGGCCACTTCTTTCCAAAAGCCAATGGACGCTTTTTAAAGCTGCGAGTAATATAAAAAGTGTAGATGCTTTCATGTAATAGCAGATGGCGTTCTGACATCAATTCTAATTTAGTTCAATATCTGGGTTAAGGTGCATTGACTTCTTGCCAGAGGCATCAAAACACATTTCCTGTGGATTATTTTTGTGTAAATGACACAAAGACTTCCTCTTAAAATGCGTTGTGAATCAAATCAATTATGGAAAATGTTGTAGCTCAGGATGTCTTGGTTATGTTTTATCGTTAAGTATACATTTTGTCTCTGATGTTTCTCCTTAAATATTAATATTAAGCTCTTGAAGCGCACTGACCCGAATTTTTTATTAATTACTATATGTATTACTATTAATATCAGTTTTAATAACATGTATTAATAGTAATGATTTGTTAAAATTAACGACTATTAATACTAACGTCAAGTCCTATTAAAATAATATATAATTTCCTTTCAATATGAATTACTAATGTTGATATTAATGTTTGTTGTGTAAATGTATTATTATTGCAGTTACTATTAATATTAATTAATTGTTAATACTTATTAAACAGTATTGATATTAATAACATTAATTAATGTTGCCAATTAATATTAATATTCTATTTTTAATACTAAAAATAATTCCTATTAGTATCATATGTAATATCCTGTTAATATCGTTAGTGTTGATATTAATAATACATATTCATATTATCAGTTAAAGGTACAATATGTAAGAATTTTGCATTAAAATATCCCAAAATCTCAAGGCCAGTGTTATATATTATGTTAAGTTGATTACTTACAATATCGTGAGAAAATTGCGATTTTAACCAAGGAAACGGGGCGTTAGAGCAGGGGGGAGCTGGGAGTCGCCAGTCAATTGCTTCATATCCGCGTTACCCTCGGTTTCCGCTCGTACTGCGTGGAGTCCTGGACAAATGCGGAAGTTGTAGTTGTAGCGTTTATCAAGCAACAAACGTTAGCTTGTTTCGTGCAGTCGTTATGGAACACAGTCATTCTTTACCGATTTTAGCTGTTTCCGTCGACAAAGCATGCTTAATTTTATATTCAAATGTAGCATTCGGTAATAGTTATGTTTATGTAAGGGAAGTATTATTGCTTTAGATTTGTGTATAGTTTATTGACATTGTTTATGGCCATGTAAATAAATATAGCATGTGTTATACATAAAGATTAAAGGGTTAGTTCACCCAAAAATTAAAATTCTGTCAGTAATTACTCACCCTCATGTTGTTCCAACCGCGTAAGACCTTCGTTCATCTTCGGAACACAAATTAAGCTATTTTTGATGAAATCTGACAGAATTTTGACTCCTCCATAGGCTTCCAGTGTGACCGAAACTCACCGGCCCAGAATAGTTATTAAAGAGATCGTTAATATAGTCCAAGTGACTACAGTGGCTCAATCTTAAGTATATCAAGCGACGAGAATACTTTTTGTGCGCAAAAACAAACAAAAATAACGACTTTATTCCACTATTCATTTCCTTCTCTCTCGACCTCTAGTTGGTTCGCGTAGTGTTTTTGCGCAGCGCGTCTGTGTTACACGTCACCACGTAGGCTCACTATTGGTCGACGCCGGTCATGTGTGTGTTGCGTGATGACGTGCAACACAGACGCGCAGCGCAAAAACACTACGAGGCCCAGAGAGAAGGAAATGAAAAGTGGAATAAAGTCGTTATTTTTGTTTGTTTTTGTGCACAAAAAGTATTCTCGTCGCATGATAAACTTAATGTAGTGCCACTGTAGTTACTTGGACTATTTTAACGATGTTTTAATAACTATTCTGGGCCGGTGAGTTTCGGTCACACTGGAAGCCTATGGAGGAGTCAAAATTCTGTCAGATTTCATAAAAAATATCTTAATTTGTGTTCCGAAGATGAACGAAGGTCTTACGCGGTTGGAACAACATGAGGGTGAGTAATTACTGACAGAATTTTCATTTTTGGGTGAACTAACCCTTTAATCAGTATTTTGGCAAATGATGTGGGTATGTTCGAATGTACTTTTACAACATTTGTTTAGAACACGTAAAACTGCGCCGCGTTATCACAACAATGAATTCGACATACAGTAACATCTATGATAACCAATTTAGTATTAAACCTTACTTTTCTTGCGGTTAATTCATTTTAATGAAATAAAAGTGTGATGAGGTTCAAGAGTCAGGAAGGAAGAAGACAGGGGTCGGCGTGACTGGGACTCGTACTTTATTAAAATAAAGCAAAACAAACAAAAGTCGTGCACAACGCGCATTTACCGTGGCAACCGCGACGGCACAAAACAGTTCAAAAATGAGAGCTCGGATCCACCGGTTTTCTTTCTCTGCGTCCAATTTTCTCTTCAGTCTCTCTCTCGTTCCAGCGCGGCTTATAAGCGGTCTCTCCACGCGGATCACGGCAATAAGACACAGGTGTTCGTCATTTGCACTTGACTTACTTGCTCGTCTCTTCTCTCTCCCATTACAGACCGCGCTGAACCACGCCCCCCTCGCCACAAAAAGCATGTCATTAAACGCAGCATTTATAAAAATAGAACTTAACCTCATCCATTTTCGATTCCCGTCTGACTGATTTACATCCACGGTGGAGTTGAAAACAACAGTTCCCATCATTCTACGCTCCTTCACATCGTCATCAAGCTACGCCGTTGTTGTTGTTTGGAATGTAGCGCCCTCTAGCGGCAGAAAATTCTTACATATTGTACCTTTAATATTAATTGTGTTAATACTTATTGATTATATTAATATCAGTTATTATTGATATTATATATTAACACTAATGACTAATATAACTAATATTAGTCATTAGTGTTAATATTACTTATATTTATCATACTTACAATGTCAGTTCATATTAATTATTTAATACTAATGTTTTTTTGTTTTTTTTGTATTAAAATACAGTTTTCCAAATATGTTTATTGTATTTGCGTTACCCATAGGCCTGTTTTATGTGTATGCTGCAATGCTGTGTTTACACGTCGCTGCACTTATTCCCAACGTGAATCCTCCTTTTAAGTGTCACTGACCTTTTTTCCCAGCTTTTACTCATGTAATTTTAGTTAGAATAGTTAATCACATGGTGTGTATGAGAGCATATGAGTGTGTATTTGCCCTCAGGAGGACTTCATGTGAAGTCTGTGCCTCGAGTGTTGATAGGACCACCGAAGCGGCATCTCCCTCGTTCCTCGTGTGAGGAGACATCAGACAATCTGATATTCTCGCTGGGACCAAAGTTTGACCTCACTTACAAACAGGCCTTTTATTGTGTGCTAAAACTCAGATTTGTCGTCCGCCTCAGGCCATGTACGACACATTATCATCAGTAAGAGGACACACTAAAAGGACTACTTGAAGCTTTGCCCCTATTGGCCCTCCTATATTTCATCATTAGCTCTTAGTTAATGCTTTTTGCCCTACTTCGTGCTCTTACAAAGTCATTTTTGTTGCTTTTTCCCCCTGGCCCATTTCCACAGTAGCTTAGCAACAGGCTAATGTTTAATGTGGTTTCCAGAAGGATGTCAGTCGCGTTTAGCCGACGCACTTCAATTCCAGGCCTTTTTGCTTGGTTTTATTGATACGATTGTGGAGAGGAGGAGGAAACGATGTGGAGAAAAGGGTCAAAGGCCATGGCACTGACACCTCTGATCTCTTTGATAATGATGTTTTGCAGCAAAAGAAAGCAAAAAGAGAAGTGAAATGTGTGGGTAGTTCTGAGTGTGTGTTCAATAATGAGTTATTAGTCTTAAATGGTGTCGTTCTCCCACCCCCGCCCTCCTGAATGAATCACTGACAAAAGCTTGTTATGTTTCCTTTTGATCTGGCACGTTCTTATGCTCGAACCCTTTCACGTTCGAGTCAAATGACCCCCGATGTGTTTTCCTGCCTCACCATTAGAAATACATTCATTCTGTCCAAACTCTACTTTATATATTTATCCATTATTATTCCATCCATTTGGTCATGTGTACAAACTGCCTGTATTTTAACTGAGATCCATCACTAAAATATACAATACCTTTCAAAAGTTTAGGGTAAATGAGATTTTTTTTTTTTTTTAATAAATGAATAATTTAATGGATTAAATTGATAAAAAAGTGACAGTAAAGGCATTTATAATGTTAAAAATATTTATATTTCAAATAAATGCTGTTCTTTAGACCTTTCTATTCATCAAATAAATGTATATTTTAAAATATGAAGCAAATATTCTCAAAAATAATATTTGTTTTAATGAGTAGCTAATCAGCATATTAGAATTTTTTTCTGAAGGATCATGTGACACTGAAAACTGCATCACAGGCATAAATTACATTTTAAAAAATCTTTAAATAGAAAACAGTTACTTTCAATTGTAATGATATTTTTTTGGTTAGCATACAAGATTTCTATAAAAATTTTAATAAAATAAAAATCAGACATTTTAAACACTAGTGTGCTCATCTCACTTACATCCATTATCTTATTGGAGTGTTCCAGGTTCAATACGAGTTCAACTCTATCGACAGCATCTGTGACATGTCGATTACCACCGACAATCATTTTGACTCGGCGCGTAGTTTGTAAACGCAAGCAAAAAATTGCATGTCCAGTAATCCACTTACAGTTGTAGTCAATGCGGCAGGATGTTGCACTGGGGTAAATGCTCACATTAATACCGGTTTTAAAAGTCAACTGAGATGCTGACCGAAGTGTGTTATTTGCAGAAAGGAGAGCCGTCAGGTCCACTGCTGGTTGAGGACGGGCGAGAGCAGCTGATGTTTGAAGTTCCTTTGAACGACTCCGGCTCAGCTGGTCTGGGGGTCAGTCTGAAGGGTAACAAGTCCCGGGAGACCGGAGAAGACCTGGGCATCTTCATCAAGTCCATCATCCACGGTGGCGCCGCAAACAAGGTAAAAGCGGCCAGCGTCAACGCTAACGTCCGTTCATTTCAGAGCTTCAGTGATGAAAGTCACTCAAAACCTGTGCATGTCGCAACAGAACAACACACACAGTTCTAATAAAAGTCATTTAAAATTAATAAAGTGATTAAATGCATACATACTTTAAGAAATATATAAATATACATTTGCTCAAAATACAACTTGAAATGTTAAAATTGTACGTATTTGCACATGTATTTGTATATATTATAATTAGATTAATACATGCATTAAAAATGTTATTTTAGTGTTATTTTTACAATATAGTATTTATAAATATTTAAAATTAACTTGTATATTTTCATTTAATTTTAGTGTGTTTTAGTTTTAAAATATTTCTATTTAGCTTTCTGTAGTAATAGTAGTAATTTAGTACTTAAACAGTACTTAAAAAGCAAAGTTTCAATTTTCTTTTTTTAAAATCTAATATATTATCAAATTATTTTAGCTTTATTTCAATTAAAAAGGAGATTTAATAGTTTTAGTTTTATTTAACAAATTTTTTTTTATTTTTTTTTTTATGTTAACTATTGCATTAACTACTTTTAAGCCTATTTAAATTCAAAGTAAACACTTGGTTTACGTAATATGAATGATAAATTCACACAAAATTATTGGACACCCTAAAATGTACATTCATAAGGCATAGTTGTCACCCACTTAAATGTTCCAAATATTGTATTAGTTTGTAATTAGCACTATGTTTTGGGAAGCAATAATACAAATCTTGCTTACATTTTGTAGAATACACCGTACTATGCTAACTGTGATTCACCCAAAGTGGCCTCAAACTAACAAAACAAAACAAAAGTAGATGAGTGATCAGATGGAGGCCTGTAGTGGCCATCGTAGCCTGTTAAGGTGTGTCGTGGTGGTTCGGGTTATGCTGTATCTGTTGTAATAGGTGAACCTTAGCAAGTGTCGTCAGAGAGATACGAATACTCGTCTCCTGTCCTCAATCAGTCCAGTCAGGCAGCAGGTGTTGTGTGTGCGTGTGTGTGTGTGTGTGTGTGTGAAGATAAGGCCACATCTACTGGCCCCTATCAGCACTCCAGTGGAGAGCCAGCTGCATCACAGGCCTCCATCAGAGAGACGTTCAAAGAAATAGACATTTTCAAAGGCTGAGCTCTTCATTTGACTTCGGCCGTTCACCCTTATCACTCGCATTCTGTTGCTCCTCAAGCACTCCAAGATTGAGATAAAATGGGCATGAATTTAAAAGCTCCATAATTTCTAGAATAAATGATCGGAATGCTTAATAAACTTAGTAATAAAGAAAAACATGTCGTAGGCTATCTTTGGAGCTCTTCATGAGGTGGCGTCCTTCACGAGGGCTTTAAAAAGCCGTCTTGGGTTGTGATCTTCCAGGCGGTCTGCTTGTGTATATGCATGAGGATGTTTTCTCAATAGATGGGCACAAGTGTTTGTGTCCGTTCTGCCTGAGACCCCCTCCCAGGTCGGTATCAGTGGTCTGCGGTCAGTGACCCCGCTCTAGGGTCAGGATCATCCGCCGTGACACAGACTCTCAGGAGTCTTTAGCGGCTCCAGTGGCTTTTAGCTGCTAATCTCTTTTGTTCCTCCTCAGCTGAGTTTTATTTAGGAAACCACAGCTGTGAACCTTAATCCAATTCACTCCGGCCTGGTCCTTTCACACTAATGATATGCATCTGTAATTGTATCTGGATTCATACTGGGATGCATTAAACATTTAACGGTGGGGCTAGACGCTGCATAAATGTTTTTAAATCACACTACAGGGCTTTAGTGTTGGGAGTAGCTAGCTAAAAGTAGCACTGCTACTAACTTAACTACATGTTGTAACGTGACAGTAAAGAGTAGTGGCGGTTCATTGAAAAGTACAGATTCAAAAGAACAGTTTGTTCACAAATCGGGTTAAAAGTATATTTAATGCTGTCATTTTGAATGAGATGTGTATGTTATTACAATGATTTTGTATAAAATTTCGTTTTTTTTTTTTTAGCTTAATTATACTGCTCTTGATGTGTGTGTGTGTGTGTATGTGTGTGTGTATATATATATATATATATATATATATATATATATATATATATGTATGTATGTATATGTATATGTATATGTGTGCATTTTATATCTTATAGTTATAATATTATAGTAAAACATTTAAGAACTTTTAATCGTATTAATCTGTCTGTATCTCGTACTATGAAATTAATTGTATTTTAGATTCTGTTTTTAATATTTAATTTTAAATTCTGCACTGAATTTATTGGTAAATTATATTATCTTACATTCAAAATGTAAGCACTGCCATGATGATTTTAGGTTTTGTTTCATTTGCCATTTTTATTTTTTATATTTAATTTGATATATATATAAATGTGTATATGTATGTGTATATATTTGTATATAATAATGTATAATATAATGTATATGAGTGTGTACAATAGTACTACTCAATAATACAAATAATAAAAATAGTACAAACTTTAATAAAGTTAGTGTAGTGCTTAGTGTAGTTATTAGATGACGACTTTTTAGAAAAAGCTTTTTTTCCACAGACATTTAACTACTATAAATTCTGAGTAGCTTGTATGTGTTGAGTAACATTGGTCTTCGTCTTGCCTTGTTTGCAGGATGGTCGCTTGCGTATCAATGACCAGCTGGTAGCTGTTAACAGTGAATCCCTGATCGGACGCTCCAACCACGATGCCATGGAAACCCTGCGGTACTCCATGTCGACTGAAGGGAACCTCAGAGGAACCATCCAGCTGGTGGTTCTGCGTGCTCTGGAGCGCTCGCCTGCACAGGTATGCCCAGAACCTGTACCGTACCGTGTGTACCACTACAGACCGCTTACCCGCAGGGCCTCTGAACCCAGGTCACTGACCACAGCCCACCGGCATCACCACTATCGGCATCACAGGCTGTCAGGTGACCTCTGAATGGTAGGCCCTGTACACACCTGGTATTAAGATGCGTTTGGTCGATCTGATCACATGTAGACGAGGCAGACACATTCCTGTTTACACCTGGTGTTTAATCTGTCTCTTTTGTCCACTTTCAACCACTTCTGTCCTGATATCTTTAAGGTGAGGGTCTGTGGGCGGGTAAATGTATGGGTTTTTCAGATCTTTCAATCTAATTGACAAAAAAAGCTCTCACAATTTACATATAAACACAAAAGGGGAAGTAAACGGAAAACATACGGAGAGCAGCAGATTTAGTTTCTGCGCTGTAAGTGTGTTAAGACATCAGGAATGGTGAGAGAACATTGTGCTTGGTACATTTTACTTCTTCAAACCAAACTAGCGCGCTTCCAATAATGTTTTCACAGTAAGTCAGTAGGGGAGAGTAGACGGTCTTTTGTGGCTGTTCGAACACATTCGACCACATGAGCAATCCGGTTGAATGCGTGGTTGAAAGTGGTCAAGCTCAAATATTTTTAGACCCCGTTTACACCTGTATTTAGCGTCGTCCACTTGTGATCCGATCGACCAAAACGCATCTTAATTCCAGGTGCAAGACAGGGCCTTAGCTAATGTGCACAAGGAAACACACACACATGCTGTGGCTGAAAGGGGAAAAATGGTTTTGACTTCCTCCTTATTCTAAGATTTAAATTACTAAAGTACTGTTGTTATCCTACAAGGAGAACAGAAAATAGGCTTCTGATTAAAAAGCGGTGTGCCAATAAAAAGCTCTTTGTCCCAGTTAAAAAAGCCAAACAAAATTGGGGGCTGTTATATGAGTTGCCATGCGAGTTATTGCAGTATCATTGTGGACATCGGGATGGAGGTCCTTGAAATTAAATCAGTATAGATCCATTTTTTTTATTATTTTTTACACGTTGAAGAACGTTTTACACGTTGTTCTTGTTTTTCCTTGACTTCACGAGAAAGCGCTTGTTCTTCTCTCCTGCTTCCTGCTTTTATACTAACTTCGTGCACATGCTTGTACAGTATATTCATGTACTATTTTCACTTATTTATTAATGGAACGTATACTTGTCAATGTCTGCTTTTCTTTTACTTCTTTTCTGTATCGCTGAAGTTTTCTTATTAAATAAAATCATCTCAAATCTTTGCATGCACTCTGTTTCCTTTTAACCCTCTGGGCTTTTTTTTCCTGGATCTTCTCTGTTTATTCTCTAAAGAGCATGTGTTATCATACTTTTCTTTCTTTCAGCTTTTGAGAGATGTATCCTGTTCTTAAACTTTAAGAGTTGCTGGATAGAGTTGTGTATGCAGTGTGTACACTACCGTTTAAAAAGTTTGGGGTCCGTAAGATTTTTTTACCTTTTCATAAAAGAAAAAAAAAGAAAAAACATTTTATATTTTTATTCAGCAAATATGCATCAAATTGACAGTGACAGTAAAGAACATCTATAAAATAAATGCTGTTCTTTTGAACTTTCTATTAATCAAATAATCCTTCAATTCATCACTGTTTTTTACAAAAATATTAAGCAGCACAACTGTGAGCAGCAAATCAGCATATTATAATTATTTCTGAAGGATTCTGAATGAATAATGCTGAAAATTCAGCTTTGCATCACAGGAATTAATAACATTTTGAAATATACTAGAGAAACTAATTATATATTAAATAAATAAAACAATTTTTTTTACTGTATTTATAATTAAATAAATGCATTATTGGTGAGCACTGGACTTCTTTGAGAAACATACAAAATAATAATAATAATAATGACCCCAAACATTTAAACGGTAGTATGCTATATCTGGTCAAAATATTCTGAAAATCACAAAAAAATGAAATATTAAACTGGAAATTACGTGACTCAACAGGTGAACATTATATTTAAGAATGAGAAAGCATTAGAAAGCAAGAATCTGAGAAGCATAACATTGCATCAGATCAATGGATTTCAATTGAGTCTACATTCTCTTATAGGCAGTTAATGCACTAACAGTATGCAATGTTAACCCATGCATTTCCACTAAACACCTGTTTGAAACCTTCAGTGTCTGTAGGTCTTCAGTGTATATATAGGTTTTGTTTGTGCATGCATTAATGGGACACTCGCACAGAAGTTTTTCCCTCTTTTAATATTGCCAGTTTTACATGTGTTTCAGGGGGTCCGCCATGTTCACTGGGGTCCCCCTTTTGTTAATGTGGTGGTAAGTTTAAGGAGTCACTATGTGTGTTAAAGACCCTGCATGACGATATCCTTGATAATAGATGTGGTTTCACATGATGAAATCAGACAAGTCAGCTAAAAAAAAATAATAATACAATTTTACATGATAATGGAGACAGTTTCCAAACTCCAGTTGTATATATGGAAAAATGTTTATCACTTCAGGAAATAGGTGTCTTTGTTATCTAAGCATATTTTTTCAGAAATAGGGTCATATTCAATATATGTTCTTTTATCCTTTCTTTTATGGGAACTAGTGTTAACGCGCATTTTGTTGGGGAGGTGGATCAATTTCCATGAGTCGGCAGCTCACTAAAACATAATTTTTCAGCCAAGAGATAATAAAAAACCTGCCGGAAGTTTTTCTTTTGATCTTCCGAGGTCACATAAAGTTTCTAAATGCTTAGAAATATTCAAATGTGACTTGATTCGAATTTAAAGTCTTTGTATCCAAGGTTAAACTGGGATGGTTCATCAATTCCGACAGCTTCTCATCAACGTCCAATGAAAATGAAGACAAATAGTTATTGACTCCACTTTCAGCGGTCTGACTTTGGGTGGGTGAAGACTGGAGTATTATTGGGGAACATTAGCTTATCCTCAACCCAATCTAGTGCTAGAAAGATGGTGATCGGTGCGGGCGGTAATGACGCTCAATAGAAGGTGATGTGTCGCTGAGATGCATTCTTCATTAATCACATGCAGACGGAGCGATCAATATGCCATTAATCACCGAGACAGAGCTGAGTGATAAGAGAACGAGTGGGAGGTTAGAGAATCAAAAGTGTTTGTGGACTAAACTTAATGAGATGGTTCCTCAATTCAAGAAAAAATACTGAAATCAAAATAATAATTAAAAAGTATAAAACCAATTAACATTTGGATTTTTGGACTTTGGTAATACTAGATTAATAATACTAGACAAAAAAGTGAATTTTCATACCATGGTATATTCAGAGTATTCCATCACTGTACCATGGTACCAGCACAGCACTTTTTTGTAATTATTTGTAATAATCTTTTGTAATTTTCACTACTGCACAAAAGTTTGGGGTCAGTAAGATTGTTTCGTGTTTTTCAAAGAAGTCTCTTATACCCACCAAGGCTGCATGTATTGGATAGAAAATACAGTAAAAACAGTAATATTGTGAAATATTATTGCAATTTAAAGGAACTTTTCTATTTGCATGTATTTTAAAATGTAATTTATGTACATTTAAAATGTAATCCAGTCTTCAGTGTCACATGATCCTTCAGAAATCATTCTAATATGCTGATTTGCTGCTCAAGAAACAATTCGAATTATTATCAATGTTGAAAACGGCACAGTATTTTTGAGGAAATCGTCATACATTATTTTCAGGATTCTTTAATGAATAGAAAGTTTCATTTATTTGAAATCTTTAAAATCTTTACTGTCACTTCCGATCCATTTAATGCATCCTTGCTGAATAAAAGTGTTAATTTCTTTAAAAAGAAATGCAAACTATTGCACAGTAGAGTACAATGATCTCATGTGAAACCTCCATCTTTGTTCCTCCTTCCTCGTTCTTCTCCTTCCTGTTTCTTCCCGCCCAGTCTGATATCTAATCCCGTTACCTCGCTGGATCTCCTCTTGCTCAGCAAGTTAATCAGATTACGCCATGGGTTCCATGAATGAAAGGCAAATTTTGGGTTTTAATGAAAGGCTGCCCGGGGCTACCCTGAGGGTCCCTCACCTCAGCTCACCCTCACTGTTGCCCGTGTGAAGAGGGGAGGAGACATCCATGGGTTTAGGGGCTTGTTTTGTTGGCTCTTTGTCTTCGGCGGTGGACCCAAGCTCCCTTGTCATTGTTGTCTGATTAAGACGTGCAGCACACAGTCTTTGAAGATGTCAGAGAGATTCTCGGGGTGTGTGTGTGTGTGTGTGTGTGTTGTTGTGGGAATTATACTCCAAAAACCAAGATGATATTTCACTGAATGACAATATGATCATGTTATAGACATGTTGACCGATGCAAGGAGAAATTATACTTTGACATTTTCTTCAGATGCTAGTGCTTGTCAAGGCATTGTAATGCAGTTGCTTGCTACTAGGGCGCTCTAGGTGGTTGTTTTTATTTTGTGCTTGCATTTTATCATCCACCAGGCAAAATTCATTCTTCTACTCAAGCCAGATGATTTGAGATGTCATTCATGTCTGTTTCACACATAGTGCTGCATGCAAGATTAGATTTAGTGCTAGTTTTGCAAGATTAGTGCTAGAGGCCCGGGGTTTGTTTAAATCAGTGTGAGCAATAGTAATAGTGATCCTCGCTTTAACAAGCACCACTAATAAGGACGATGCAGCGGTTGGAGGTGAACATGTAAATCAATAATTTCGACTGTTTAAATTGACTTTTCATTTTTAGTTTCCCTCCGTCTGGATTCTAGCAGTTGCTGTCCCATCATTCTTCAAGTACCTTTTGATATTTTCCTGCCAGCTCTCTATTTTTGTGTTTGACACATGCCTACATTAACCGTTGTCAAAGGCACAGATCACAGTGAAAGACAGTGAAAAATGTTTCTTAGTCTCAGCATAGGGGGGGTTTTAGAGTCATTTTTATGACAAACATAATCTCTGAGGAGAAAGAGAGCCTGGGAATCAGTTGTGTTCGGTCCATTGATGATTCCTGTGCGTCTGGAGAGACAGCGAGCAGGAGGCAGATGACAAGAGTGACGTTTCCACGTGTAAAGAACCATCATCCCCGCTAATGACTGTCCTCCAGCTGAGGCTTAACGTCGGAACAAAAGAACGAGGCTTTCATCTGTTTTTCCCCGCCATGTGGAATAGTACGGTATGAATGCATTTAAGCACACTTTGATATGGTGATATCCTAATACCTTTCATGTCCGTCCAGTGAGCCTGGGCTGTGAGTAGTGTGTTTGCGTTTGTAGCATGTGGTTTGTATGACAGTATAAAGTCTACAGTGTTCCTCCTCTGGGTTAGCCGTCCATACAGTGACAGCTGTAGCTCCTTTGTCGTCTGAGAAGAATTCATCAGGACGCGTCATTCGGTGGCCTCACGTCTTCATATTGACACATGTTCCCGTATCTGTCTTGACTATAGTACTCTCTGGCAGGATTGCCTTTGGCTTATGAATATTTCTAAATATGTCAGGGTTGCTTTTATCCTTTTGTCATTTACAGTTTGTTTTCAACTGTTTTTTTCTTTTTCCCAATATGTTTTTTCTAGATCAGGGTAGTTTTCTCACAAATTTTTTTTTGAGATGTCAATGTCTTTAAGTCTCTGTAGTGTTCCGTCTAAAACATGCACGATTTTACACTACCACTGAAAAGTTTGGGGTTCGTAAGGTTTAAAAAAAAAAAAAATGTTTTGAATTGCTCACCAAAGCTGCATTTATTTTACCAAATGACAGTAAAAATATTAATATTGTTAAATATTATTACAATTTAAAATAAATTAGCTCTTTTTACATATGTTAAAATGTAGTTTATTTCTGTGATGCGAAGCTGCATTTTCAGCATCATTACTCCAGTCTTCAGTGTCACATGATCCTTCAGAAATCATTCTAATATGCTGATTTGCTGCTCAGAAAACATTTCTTATTATTATTATCCATGTTTAAAACAGTTGTGCTGCTTAATTTTTATGGAATGCATGATGCATTTTATTTCATTTTGATATTTCGATGAATATAAAGTTCAAAAGAACAACATTTATTTGAAATACAAATCTTTTGTAACATTATCAATGTCTTTACTGTCACTGTTGGTCAATTTAATGCATCATTTCTGAATAAGAGTATTTATTTATTTCCCACCTCAAAAAAAATATACAGATCCAAAACTTTTGAGCGGTAGTGTAGGTTGCTTGCATTCAGGTATGGAGCATCATGATGTGTCGTGCTACTTTTGATGAAAATGACAAGACTTGGAAAAAACGAAATGTTTATTTACGCTTTTATCATTTTACCATTTAAGCTTTTATCTGGCTCCATTTTATATCTGACTCCATTTTATCACGACCTCGAATTTAAGTTAGATTACCAATTGTTTATTGGTCAGGTATATAATAGTTTAGCAATACATTTGATTGTTCTATTTAACTCTTTACTTATATTTTACCCGTTCATATTAGGAAGCTATGTCGCTCAGAGGTCCTCACACCTTGTTTAACGTGGGTCTCTCAATCACAATCTTGCCAGCTTCGGTCTCTAAACAGAGGTAATTGCTATATACCTGAGATCGGTCGCATTTACTCTTACACAATCAAATATACTTTGGTATAGCCCCCATGATTGCATAGAATTGGCCACTACTACAGATATAAGTCAACCAACTTTACTCGTCTTATAATAGCTTTGGACACTTATCTAAAGTAACTTTAAATTAAAACAGAGGTAAGACACACCCAGATTTAGGTTGGTCAAGCAGCACTTTTGCTGCCCTAAACGTAAATTCACTTCTTGTCTTTGCAAAACACGTACACTTGAATTAGTGCCAAATATTAGTCGTCACTAATCTGTCGCAAAACTTGCGGTAACATACGAATCCGTTCAATCTACTTGGGAAAACAATTTCAAATTCAGTCGGAATAAAATCAAATGTAACAATTTATTATGTCAGGTAAATATATCATGCCAATTTCATAATCAGTTCAAAGATAATAAATACAAAACATAAAATGCTCTGGAATAAAGAGAAAGGATGCGAACCTGACTGTATTAGAAAATACATGATGCTAAGAGTCTCGGCCACTCTCAGCATCACAGGCTAATTTGAGCTACAAATCGCCCAGAGCCTCTTGTTGCAATTCATTATATACCCAGACCAAGACAGGAACTTCTTTCACATGGAAACATTTACTAACAATGGGAATTTGCATTCAGAGTTTACACCTTTCGGGAGCTGGATGCCATTTGCCTGGAAGACACACCCTCCTCTGTGTGCGAGTGATCTCTAAACTCTTAAATACCTTATTACCTTTTGGTTTACTTCTTTGGGAATGAGACCTTTGTACCAGTCACACTGAGACATTTCAAATGATACCAAACATGTGTTGATAATTATTCACATTAAACCATATAGATTCTTGGGTGAATTTTGGTGATCTCAGCATGAGAGAGAAGGAATGGGGGAAGAGGGAAAGAGATGTAGATTAGGATGATTCTGAGGTGAGACTTCTCTCTGAGAGTTGCCCTCTCTTCCAGTTTTTTTCCAGTCTTGCACTCCATATTTGAATATACTTGAATGTAAATTTCAATACATTTCATGCATTCATGTGAGGGTAAGTTGAGAGTAAGTAAACCATTTTTGAGTGAACTCCAATTCCTTTACCTTGTTTTATTGTACTGCATGGCAAGTTTCCTCTTGTTGACAGTCTGACAGCATGAGCCCAACATGGAACAGATATGGAAGTTGGTCACCATGCTTTACAAATGTCTGTGTTTGTTGTCAAGCCTTTCTCCCCGTTAGCATCTTCCAGATCATTGTTTTGTATAAGTCTATTAATTTTCTAAAATTAATTCTCAAAAATTTTTCGCTCTCTTCTAGGAAATTCAGGAAGACAGTCAATCTCTCCCTAGAAACGACTCACCTGTTCATCATCAGCCTAACAGCAACTACACCAACAGTTCCATACCACCATCCACAGCGAACAGCCGTATGTACGAAGCTGCTCCTGGTAAGTGCTCATAAGCCTCACATGCATTGATTAAATCGCTGGAGGTCACAGAAAGTTGCTGTACTGTTAGTTCCTACCAGAGCATGTGAGGAGAGTGGTAATATTTCCTCCAGGGCGCCTTTCTGAAGATTCCGCTCAGGGCCGCTCGCTCAACCCAGAATGCCCTTTGTGATATGCTAGTTTGAGAATATGTGAAATAAGCAATAGCTCTAAGGTTATGGAGTTCAAATATTGTTTTAATTAAGTTGCGATCCTTATGCATAAATGCAAAGTAAACATCTAAATTTAAAACGAAGGAGAAGAAATTGAAGGGGTGTGTGGAGAAGCAAAGATTAATTTTGTGATAAACTCACAGTGAAGTTCTTTTTCGTTCTTTGCTTAGGGGTAAAAAGTTTGAAATACTGTTGAAACAATATATTGTTAACAAACATACCGATGCCGTCTACTGATGAGAGCGTCGTTTAGATGAATATGTGACCCGTGCTGGAAAAATGAGTCGCAATGAGCACATTTTGAGCGAATTTAATTTCACGCTCCCTATTAAAAAAACCTTCAAAATGATGTATGATTTGTTGGAATCAGACAAAACATGATTGTTGACTCTATCGACTTCAAACAGGTGTAGCAGTTTTGAGAAAAATCAAGTTAGAAGGTTCCAGAACAAAATCACCTAGCAACCATACTGTAACTTAAAATCCCTGGTAATAACACCAAATTTTGCAAAACCAAGTCAAACCCAAATATCTATAGGAAAAAGATTTATTCAACTTTTTTTTCCCCCATGATACCACAATTGTTTGATTAACATGAATGAAACAGACAGCCTATATATTAAGACCTACTGTACCGCACAGATCTAATATAATATCCACTTTAAGACATAACAGATAGCCTAATGTTTGCGTGAATACTCGCCAAAACAGATATTTTTAAAAACTGTTTTTCTCTGTAGGCTGTGTATATCAGGATCGCGTGCTGTCTGAGGCGTCTTTGTGCGCTCGCTTCGGATCTGTCAGTCAGCGCGAGTAAGATCGTTTTGTTTACATCAGCATGAGTTTAAACATCACATTTCATTGGTTCAGACTCATGCCATCGAGAATTTGCTATGAATACTCACAAAGTTGGAATTTGCGCTATAAACCGATACCAAACTTGTGCAGACGGGGGAAGTACAGTCGTCATGAAGAAAGCAGAGAAAAATGCCATTTTTCATGAACAAAGGGAAAAAAAACTTATAAATAAAGATACTTTTAGATGTTTAATTACTATTTGGAGCATTGGGATCACTAGACAAGGTCCTAACACATTTTTGTGAACCTCAAATCATTTTTCACTTGTTTTGCCTGGAGCTTGTAATTAGTCCATGCGCATTACGACAAAGTTTTCCAGCATGAGTCACATATGTAAATATGTGACTCATGCTGGGATCTAGATCAAGATGGCGCCGCGGATGGCTGCCTCGGTGTGGAGCTCTCCAGTCATTGTGTTGTTTTTGTTCGTTTGTTCTGCGTTTAGTCATTCTTTTCCTATCAGTTTCACCAAAGACGAACTTCTGGACATTAGGAAACACACACCAGACAAGTTTTTTACAGATTTTGATTACTCAGACGTTTTACTGGACATTCTCGTTGGAGGCGCAGCGGTGTTGTTAAAACGTGCGGTCAGACGCAAACGCGGGAAGCGCGCCGGCGCGCTGGTTAAACTCCGCGAGCGCGGCCTCCGCACTGCACTACCCAGTATTCATCTTGCGAATCTCCGATCTCTTCCTAACAAAATGGACGAACTTCTTCTCCTCACCCGCACTAACAAGGATTTTTTAAACTCCGCTGCTCTGTGCTTCACTGAAACCTGGCTGAGTGAAGCCATACCGGACAACGCACTACATCTGCCGGGCTTCCAGCTGTTCCGAGCGGATCGCATCGCGGAACTAACGGGGAAAACGAGAGGTGGTGGATTGTGTTTCTACATTAACGAAAGTTGGTGTTCAGATGTAACAACACTGAAGAAGATGTGCTCTCCTAATTTAGAGGCGCATTTCATAAACTGTAAACCTTTCTACTCGCCGCGGGAGTTTTCCTCATTCATTCTCGCGAATGTTTACATTCCTCCAGACGCGTGTGTGAGCGCGGCGCTACAACAGCTGGCTGAACATATAGCTGAAATGGAACAAAGGTACCCAGACTCTCTTTTAATCATTCTTGGGGATTTTAACAAAGCAAATCTCTCCCGTGAACTGCCAAAATACAGACAGCATGTTACATGTCCTACCAGAGACAGTAATATATTGGACCACTGTTACACCACGATAAAGAATGCGTATCACTCCGTCCCACGGGCAGCTTTGGGGCTCTCTGATCACTGTTTGGTTCATCTTATACCGACCTACAGGCAGAAACTGAAATCAGCTAAACCTGTATTAAGGACTGTAAAAAGATGGACCAACGAAGCAGAGCAGGATCTCCAGGCCTGCTTCGATTGCACTGATTGGACTGTTTTTGAAGCTGCAGCCACCGATCTGGATGAGCTCACAGATACTGTAACATCATATATCAGTTTCTGTGAGGATACATGCATTCCTACCAGGACATTCTTATCATTCACTAATGATAAACCATGGTTTACTGGGAAACTCAAACAGCTTCGTCATGCCAAAGAGGATGCTTACAGAAGTGGGGATAAAATCTTGTATAACCAGGCCAGAAACAAACTGACAAAGGAGATCAGAGTTGCTAAAAGAAGCTACTCTGAAAAGCTGAAAAACCAGTTTTCAGCCAACGACCCGGCATCAGTCTGGAGAGGCCTGAGGAACATCACCAACTACAAGTCACCATCCCCCCCATCTGTGGAGAATCAACAACTGGCTGACACTCTCAATGCATTCTATTGCAGGTTTGATAAGCCCAGACTCACACCTCACACCCGCCCTGATGTGCACTTCACACATCCACCATCACCTCCTGCAACCCCTCTCCTCCCCCCTTCTGCCATCCAACCTGAGCTTAAGGTCTGTGTGGAGGACGTGAGCAGAGTCTTCAAAAAACAGAAGACTAGGAAAGCTTCAGGCCCAGACGGCATCTCATCTGCTTGTCTAAAAGCCTGTGCTGACCAACTGGCCCCAGTCTTCACGCAGATCTTCAACAGATCATTGGAGCAGTGTGAA
This sequence comes from Rutilus rutilus, assembly GCF_951802725.1. NCBI lineage: Eukaryota > Metazoa > Chordata > Actinopteri > Cypriniformes > Leuciscidae > Rutilus > Rutilus rutilus. Next base: position 5,938,366 of record NC_140210.1, on the reverse strand, counting down.
GTTCCCTGCTGCTTCAAACGCTCCACTATCATTCCGGTTCCCAAAAAAACAAAAATCACTGGACTTAATGACTACAGACCTGTCGCTCTCACGTCTGTGGTCATGAAGTCGTTTGAAAGACTGGTGTTGGCCCACCTGAAGGACATCACTGGACCCCTGATGGATCCCCTTCAGTTTGCTTACAGAGCAAACAGGTCTGTGGATGATGCAGTCAACATGGGACTGCACTATATCCTGCAACATCTTGACAGACCTGGGACTTATGCACGGATCTTATTTGTGGACTTCAGTTCGGCCTTCAATACCATCATCCCTGATCTTCTCACAGCCAAACTGACTCAGCTCTCCATGCCATCCACAATCTGTCAGTGGATCTCCAGCTTCCTGACGGACCGGCAGCAGCTAGTGAGACTGGGTAAACTCACATCCAGGACCCTCACCATCAGCACTGGTGCCCCCCAAGGGTGCGTTCTCTCCCCACTGCTCTTCTCCCTGTATACTAATGACTGCACTTCTAAAGACCCCTCTGTCAAGCTCCTGAAATTTGCAGACGACACCACTGTCATCGGTCTCATCCAAAATGGTGACGAGTCTGCTTACAGACTGGGGGTTGAACAGCTGGCTGTCTGGTGCAGTTATAACAACCTTGAGCTGAACACACTCAAAACAGTGGAGATGATCGTGGACTTCAGGAGAAACACCCCAGCACTCCCCCCTCTCACCATCATGAACAGCACTGTGGAAGCAGTGGAGTCATTCAGGTTCCTGGGCTCTACCATCTCCCAGGACCTGAAGTGGGCAAATCACATTGACTCCATTGTGAAAAAGGCCCAGCAGAGACTGTACTTCCTTCGCCAGCTGAAGAAGTTCAATCTGCCACAGGAGCTGCTGATCCAGTTCTACTCAGCCGTCATTGAGTCTGTTTTAAGCACTTCCATCACTGTCTGGTTTGGTTCAGCTACCAAATCGGACATCAGGAGACTACAACGGACAGTCCGGACTGCAGAGAGGATTATTGGTGCCCCCCTGCCAACCCTCCAGGACCTGTACTCTTCCAGAGTGAGGAAGAGAGCAGGTAAAATCATCACAGACTCCACTCACCCTGGACATCCCCTGTTTGAACTGTTACCGTCAGGACGGCGACACAGATCACTGGCCACAAGAACATCCAGGCACAGGAACAGTTTCTTTCCACAGGCCATTTCCCTTCTGAACACTTAACATGCCCCCCAAAGCATATGCCTGTAAGTGCAATACTCCCACTGTCTAGTGCAATAAACTCAGGTGATATTTATATCTTATTATTCATACTACTCAAATACTGTAAATATGTTTATAATCTGTAACATGCGCTAGACTCCCACTGTCTAGTGTAATATTCTCTAATTCAGGTGATATTTATATTATTCATACTACTCAAAATACTGTAAATATGTTCATAATCTGTAAATGTTTATTCAGACTAAACCCAACTGTGACCCTACTTTTTTACTTTTATACTATTTTTATTTATTTTTTATATATTTTCATTCTTAGAATTTGTATTACTATGTTCTTGTTGTATTTGTATTTGTATATGTGCACTGGAAGCTTCAGTACCAAGAAAAATTCCTTGTGGGTGCAAGCACACTTGGCAATAAAGCTCTTTCTGATTTCTGATTTCTGATTTCTGATTTCTGATGTGCTGCACACTTTCCTCTCAATAACAAAATAAACACAAAACAAAAACAACAACAACAGCGGTGAGAAAACAGCACGAGCTCAATTCGCCACTCCAGTCATGTCACCTCAATTTATACCATTTATACGAAATTGCTTTAAAGCCACACATATCATAACCGTTATCTATAGGCCTACTGTAATGAGATATTTACGAAGTTCATCACAAACAGAAAGACGAATGAACGTTTGCTTGAGCGATTGAAGGTAGTGCACTGGCACTGGAGTGAAATATTAAGCGTCACACCGCTCCGCTTCGCGCACATGCTCTGGTTCTTACTGGGCTTCCTAGACATCTGAGGTTTCCAACTGGATCATGTGACGGATCACATTGTTTCGCACGATCGCTTTGGTGGTGCTCGCCAAATCACGTTCTGTGTGAATGCACCTTCACTTATTGAGTGCATTTTTAACAGCACACCAAATGACAAAAGTAATTGCTTTTATATAATGTTAAGTGCTTTCATCTAAATTCTCTCACTGTTAAAGAAACAAAAGAAATTGATCAGTGCTCAGCAATAGAAAGCATGCGTTCATCATCAACACCAAGTGAAGAGAGCTTTGCTCCTCTGTAAGAGTACCAAATGAGTTCATTTTCTCTGCCGCCTCATTTTCCATGCCAGCGTAGCTTTCCATTAGCTTTTTCGACTTATACAAGTTGGAAATCTGCCCATCTCATCAATAGGGATGAAAAAGCCAATGACGATATTTTTGCTACATTCCCTTCCGTTTTTATGCAACGCGGCCTGACCTTGAAATCATTAAGCTGATGAAATGGATTCTAAGTGGGCCTTATTAGCATACTCGCAATTGTGCCGAGCGCTCGAGAACGGATAACAAACTGTTTTAAATTCACACTATTCTTTCCCCGCGCTCTCCAGAGAGTTGCTGTGCCAACACAAAAGGCTTTTTCCATGTTTTTTGGAAACCATTGTTTACTGATTAGCGTCTCTTGTCCGTCAAAGTATGTGACTGTACTTTAGTCGCACAAAGAGGGATGTGATATTTACACGCATCTCATTTTAAATTCAGATTACTTTCCATGCTTGTTTCAGTTAGATTTGGTCAAATCTGAAAAAAAAACAAACATTCAAACAGAACTCGTAAAAATGCCATTTTGTTGAGTTTTAACAAGGTATAGTTTTTAATCACGTGTTTTTACCAGCATTAATATTTCATGTCACTGCATATGACAGTCACTCTGTACTCACGATATGATAAATGTCTAAATGGTGGAAGAAACTGAGACAGTAGTGCAGAACATTGAGCAGTAATGGAGATATTTCAATGTTAGTGTGGTGTGTAGTGTGGTCATTGAGAGGGTCTCAAACACAGCCGTGTGTGTTTTTCTCACATGATTCACAACTGAGTGAACCTGGTCAAGTGTGTCTTATTCCTCATAATGGCAGGATTTTCAGTTTTTCAGAAAGAAATAACTCGCCCTCGTGTCATTTCAAACCTGTATGACTTTATATTTCTCAGTGGAATGCAAAAGGACATGTTAGTCAGGTCGCACATTGCTTTTTCATACAATAGAAGTGAACTACGGCTGTTGAGCTCTAAAACTGACAAAAAACACAAATCTTCTGACTCCATACAATGGCTTTGTGTGATGGACATCAGCTCTAATAATGGTATATAACATTAAATCTCATATTTCCAAACAGCTCCACACAGATCCCATGGCGACAGACAGGAACTGCCGGAGGAGGACTACGATGAAGATGATTTCCCCCCTCCGCCTTCTGATCAGGACCTGCTGGAAACAAACCTCCTGCACAAACACCAACAAGATCGGTTAGTTATAGAGCTCAGAATAACATCAGAGATAATAACCGTAGTTCATAGAATTTCTTTGAGTTCTCTTATCATGAAGCCAGATAATCTGGTACTTTGATCAACGCTCAGTATCCTGAAGGCTTATTTCAAAGACTTGAACACAATGATACCATGTAGAATAATTATTTATGCCATTTATCTAGTTGTGCCATCAAATATTAGTTCAAATACCTAATTTTATCCACTTACATATTCTTATTTACTTGTATACTTACACACACACACACACACACACACACACACACACACACACACACACACACACACAAAATGGTGGACAGAAATTAAATTAATTTTGATTGTTAATACTTTTATGCAGCAAGGATGCATCAAATTGATCAAAATTGACTGTAAAGACATTTATAAAGTTTCTGTTTCAAATAAATGCTGTTCTTTTAAACTGAAGCAGCACAGCTGTTTTTAACATTGATAATAATAATCAGAAATGTTTCTTGAGCAGCAAATCAGCATATTATCATTTCTGAAGGATCATGTGACACTGAAGACTGGAGTAATGATGCTGAAAATTAGATTAGAGTAAATTACATTACAAATATAAAACAGTTATTTTAAATTGTAATAGTATTTCATAATATTACTATTTTTAGTGTATTTTGATCAAATAAATGCAGCCTTGGTGAACATCAGAGGCTTCATTCAGAAACTTTTAATTCCCAAACTTTTGTATTTTATGTTTTAAACTGTTATACTACCGCATTACAGGATGTTGCTTAGATATTAGATCAACCAAACTGAATTGTGAAAAGCAATTAGCATTGCCATCAAGAAGTTTTTTTTTTAATCTGTCTTGTAGGGCTGAAATTGAGCCTGTTTCCTATGTGAACAACCCCAACAACCAACAATACCCTCAACGACAGAAACTCCCAGATTACTCCAGCAACAGGTCCTCTAAGAGCATGGATTTAGGTATGGAAACACACACATACACCACATCTACCAGAAACTACCCACAGAATAATGTCCGGATAAAATGAACTACATCTTGTGGACATAGTTTTAACACACAACTCAATTAAGCAAGGCTGTCCAGTACAAATATATATATACACAAAATCAGCAATTCCCCATCTTACAGACTGGTTTTGAGTGCTAGGATGGAGCAAACTACCACAATCTAGCATACTATACTGGGACTGTTCAGACTGCACCCTGACAATGACTTGAAGTGCTACTTCTGTGCATTTATCGCTTGGTTAACTTAGATTGTGTCAGGTTGGTCAATAAGACGCAGGTTTTTAAAGTGAAATGGTGTGTGTTACAGTGTTGCAACTGTTCTTAAAGCCTTATAGAAAAACCCTAAAGGTTATACTGAGACTTTTTAAGGTTTTGGTCTGTATTTCTCTGTATAACATAGTGGAAACCGATTGCCTTCAGTGCAAAATAAAGCCCTGTAGCTACACATTTCCCAGTATTCGCCATGGATGACCCCGATAACTTATCCTCTCTCTTTTCCACCGGCTCCGGAAACATGAGGGATATTTCTGTGCTCCACAATGGGAAGTTTTCGCCCGTTTCCAATTACATTTCATTAGGGTGGAGTATTGGCTTCAGCGCCACTGCCACTGCGCTAATCTCCTCGCTGCTGAAAGCTGATTGGTTTTCATTACCCACATCTCATAGTGTCTTGCTTTGCTGCCATCTTTTATCCTCCATCCAGACCTTTTCCCCTCTATTTATTTCTTTATCTTTCTCTCTCACTTTTTCGTTTTGTTCTTTAAGTTACTCTTTCAATTTTTCTGTGTAGGCTTTGTGTCCTGTGGTTCAGTTGCTGTTTCTTTTTGTCCTTGTCTTTGACCTTTTTTTTCCATTTCTTTTTGTCCTTTTTTATTTATATTTAAATGAATATATACACTATTTATGTAGTTTTAAACTGAATACATGTAAGTCTTTAAAAATGTCCTTTTTAAAGACTTACATAATCATATTGTTACATAGGCATCAGCATTAGGTCATTCACTAAAAATGATTATAACTTTTATAATTTTTAGATCACACATGTTTAGAATATTTTTCATATTTCTTTATTTCATATTTCTTTTTTCATTTAACATTAAAAATAAAACCATAGTAATTAAAAAAAAAAGATTATTTATTAAAGCTACATATTAATAATAATTTAACAAAAAAAGTGCATCAATGTAGAATCATTAGGGTGCATAGATGTGGTTGCTTATATTTTGTTTAAACTAAATTATTTAAAGTTTTAAATTTCGAGTCTTAGATAAAGCTGTAAAATGCATGCAAAATTCCAAAAACGATTACCATCAAAGGGATTGTTTTTGGAGGGTTTTTGGGTAATGGATTTCCAGTCAGGGTCATCTGTAATGCGACTGAAGTTGAGAGCAATTTCAGACACTTACTCTAGCATTAACCGCTGTCAGAGTAATACAGGTCATTTATATCCAAATACAAAAATAGCCAGCATATTTATTCATTGTAAATTACAAGCATTCTGCAAACCTTTAAGGTAATATATCCATCACCCAAGGGTCCACTTTTCTTGTCCTCAAGATGCTTAATTTCAGTCTGGCTAATGTTTTCCTCTGTGATATTGCGAAACGTTGAAAGACAAAGGTTTTCTTCAGTCAAGCGTGATCCCTATGAAAGATTTGGCTGGAGTTTTGGCTCGGCTCGAGTCTCTCAGAAAGAGCTTTATCCTGCCAGTCGCATCATTAGCAGCTGTATGTGTTTTTCTGGGCAGGAGTTCATGTGAAAATGCTCTTAATTTCTCATTTGCTGATTGCTTTCAGGCCATTTACCTTTACTGTTATGCAAAAGTGCAATACACTAGCCAAATGGGGTTTTATCGGAATATGTAGCCTATAACTGTTTTTAATTTTTCTGCAGAACATTTTAATGAAAAACCCACATTTAATGCTGAACTGATGTGGCTGGATGCCAGGTCACAGTGGTCCTAAACAGAGGTTCTGAGTGGATCGCTAGAAGGCACTGGGTGTTGCTGTGGTGTTTCGGGTGTTTTGATAGGGAATTCGGCACAAGCACAAGCAACAAAGTTCTAGGCTTTAGGCATTGTTGCTATGCGATTCTAGATAGTTGCCTAGAGTGTTTGGGTTGTAGGCCAAGGCGTTCCTAAAGGGTTCTGCGTGTTGCAGTGGTGCTTTGAGTGGTTGCAAGGGTGTTCTGCACATTGCTATTGTGTTTTAACTGTTGCTAGGGAATTCTAGATGGTTGCTAGAGTGTTTGGGTTGGTAGCTGTGGCATTCCTGGAGAGTTCTGAGTGTTGCTTTGGTGTTTTGGGTGGTTGCAAGGGTGTTCTGCATGTTGCTAGAGTGTTTTGGTGTTGCTAAGATTTTAAGAATTGCTGCTAGGGCTTTGTTTTGGTGTTTTGGGTGGTTGCTAGAGTATTTGGGTTGGTAGCTAAGGTATTCCTAGAGTGTTCTGGGTGTTGCTGTGGTGTTTTGGGTGGTTGCTAGAGTGTTTGGGTTGGTAGCTAAGGTATTCCTAGAGTGTTCTGGGTGTTGCTGTGGTGTTTTGAGTGGTTGCAAGGGTGTTCTGCACATTGCTATTGTGTTTTAAATGTTGCTAGGATGTTCAGGGTTGCTGCTAGGGAATTCTAGATGGTTGCTAGAGTGTTTGGGTTGGTAGCTGTGGCATTCCTGGAGAGTTCTGAGTGTTGCTTTGATGTTTTGGGTGGTTGCAAAGGTGTTCTGCATGTTGCTAGGGTGTTTTGGTGTTGCTAAGATTTTAAGAATTGCTGCTAGGGCTTTGTTTTGGTGTTTTGGGTGGTTGCTAGAGTGTTTGGGTTGGTAGCTAAGGTATTCCTAGAGTGTTCTGGGTGTTGCTGTGGTGTTTTGAGTGGTTGCAAGGGTGTTCTGCACATTGCTATTGTGTTTTAAATGTTGCTAGGATGTTCAGGGTTGCTGCTAGGGAATTCTAGATGGTTGCTAGAGTGTTTGGGTTGGTAGCTGTGGCATTCCTGGAGAGTTCTGAGTGTTGCTTTGATGTTTTGGGTGGTTGCAAAGGTGTTCTGCATGTTGCTAGGGTGTTTTGGTGTTGCTAAGATTTTAAGAATTGCTGCTAGGGCTTTGTTTTGGTGTTTTGGGTGGTTGCTAGAGTGTTTGGGTTGGTAGCTAAGGTATTCCTAGAGTGTTCTGGGTGTTGCTGTGGTGTTTTGGGTGGTTGCTAGAGTGTTTGGGTTGGTAGCTAAGGTATTCCTAGAGTGTTCTGGGTGTTGCTGTGGTGTTTTGAGTGGTTGCAAGGGTGTTCTGCACATTGCTATTGTGTTTTAAATGTTGCTAGGGAATTCTAGATGGTTGCTAGAGTGTTTGGGTTGGTAGCTGTGGCATTCCTGGAGAGTTCTGAGTGTTGCTTTGGTGTTTTGGGTGGTTGCTAGAGTGTTTGGGTTGTAGGCCAAGGCGTTCCTAAAGGGTTCTGCGTGTTGCAGTGGTGCTTTGAGTGGTTGCAAGGGTGTTCTGCACATTGCTATTGTGTTTTAACTGTTGCTAGGGAATTCTAGATGGTTGCTAGAGTGTTTGGGTTGGTAGCTGTGGCATTCCTGGAGAGTTCTGAGTGTTGCTTTGGTGTTTTGGGTGGTTGCAAAGGTGTTCTGCATGTTGCTAGGGTGTTTTGGTGTTGCTAAGATTTTAAGAATTGCTGCTAGGGCTTTGTTTTGGTGTTTTGGGTGGTTGCTAGAGTGTTTGGGTTGGTAGCTAAGGTATTCCTAGAGTGTTCTGGGTGTTGCTGTGGTGTTTTGGGTGGTTGCTAGAGTGTTTGGGTTGGTAGCTAAGGTATTCCTAGAGTGTTCTGGGTGTTGCTGTGGTGTTTTGAGTGGTTGCAAGGGTGTTCTGCACATTGCTATTGTGTTTTAAATGTTGCTAGGGAATTCTAGATGGTTGCTAGAGTGTTTGGGTTGGTAGCTGTGGCATTCCTGGAGAGTTCTGAGTGTTGCTTTGGTGTTTTGGGTGGTTGCTAGAGTGTTTGGGTTGTAGGCCAAGGCGTTCCTAAAGGGTTCTGCGTGTTGCAGTGGTGCTTTGAGTGGTTGCAAGGGTGTTCTGCACATTGCTATTGTGTTTTAACTGTTGCTAGGGAATTCTAGATGGTTGCTAGAGTGTTTGGGTTGGTAGCTGTGGCATTCCTGGAGAGTTCTGAGTGTTGCTTTGGTGTTTTGGGTGGTTGCAAAGGTGTTCTGCATGTTGCTAGGGTGTTTTGGTGTTGCTAAGATTTTAAGGATTGCTGCTAGGGCATTGTTTTGGTGTTTTGGGTAGTTGCTAGAGTGTTTGGGTTGGTAGCTAAGGTATTCCTAGAGTGTTCTGGGTGTTGCTTTGCTTTGGTGTTTTGAGTGGTTACCAGAGTGTTCGGCACGTTGGTAGGGTGTTTTAAGTGTTGCTAGGATGTTCAGGGTTGCTGCTAGGGTGTTGCTAGGGAATTCTAGATGGTTGCTAGAGTGTTTGGGTTGGTAGCTGAGGCATTCCTGGGGTGTTCTGAGTGTTGCTTTGGTGTTTTGGTGTTGCTAAGATTTTAAGAATTGCTGCTAGGGCATTGTTTTGGTGTTTTGGGTGGTTGCTAGAGTGTTTGGGTTGGTAGCTAAGGTATTCCCAGAGTGTTCTGGGTGTTGCTTTGGTGTTTTGAGTGGTTACCACATTGGCAGGGTGTTTTGCAAAGGTGGTTTTGGGTGGTTGCAAGGGTGTTCTGCATGTTGCTAGGGTGTTTTTGTTGTTGCCGAGATGTTCAGTGTTGCTGCTTGGGTGTTGCTAAGGGGTTTCGGGTGGTTGGTAGCAAAGGCATTACTAGAGGATTCTGGGTGCTGTGGTGTTTTGGGTGGTTTCTAGGGCATTCTGCATGTTGCTGTGGTTTTCTGGGTGGTTACTGGGATATTCAGAGTGGTTGCTAGGGCTTTCAGGATTGTTGCTAGGTTGTTCAGGGTGGCTGCTTGATTTGGCAAACACAGCTAAATATATAATAAATTTTTATAAATGTGCTTGTGAAGGATTTTTATTTTTTATTTTTTTATTTCTTGTTCGTGTGTGATATTTGGATGTGTTTTTCTGCATGCATGAGTGTGACATTGTGTCTGTGCTATGTTGAGTGTGGATAATCCAGATTTGTACGCACTTTCAAGCATTCAAAGGCAAACTATTATCCCCCTCCCCCGCTTTATTCTTCTGTACCTATTTTACCCCCATCAGCCCTTTTTGTGTTCTCTCACATACATGTCCATATGTACACACACGTGTGTAAACCCACACCGGCTTGCACAAGCTTCTCCTCCAGTGTTATTTCTCAGCTGGGGAAATTGAGCTCATAAAAGATGAAAAGGCTTATTTAAGAGAAATTGCAGTGTAATGAAACCCCATTATTGTATCCCATGGTGCAATGCCTGTGGCAGCAGCTGCTCTTCACTGCTCAATCCTGTTTGTGTGGATTAGTCTCTCTCTCTCTCACACACAGACACACACTTTCTCGTTTTCACCACTCACACTCAGGCCCACACACTAATAATTCCTTGTTGTCCTCCACGGGGCGCTACTGTAAATGTCTTCGATGTGTCATCATGGCTTGCACAGATGTAGTCGCTCATATGCACTGCACTTCCTTTTTCTAGGAAAAAAATCAGAGCTTTCTTAAAAAAAGATACATTTGTTTGAGAGGCAAAATGAAAGGCAAAGATCTATTTTATAATATATATTACTGTTTAAAATATAATATTACTGTCTTTATTATACATATACAGTGCTATGCATAAGTTTAGACACCCATACTAAAGTTGACTAAAAAGAGGAATAAAAAATCATCTTTTGGAAACTGAACTTAATGCCTTAATTTAAAAAATTAGGAAAAATCCAACCTTTAAGGACACCAATTTTCTTTGTGAATGAATAATGTATCGTAAATAAATAAATGTTCTTCCTTAAAATACAGGGTGCATAAGTTTGGACACCCCTATGTTAAATTCCCATAGAGGCAGGCAGATTTTTATTTTTAAAGGCCAGTTACTTCATGGATCCAGGATACTATCCATCGTGATAAAGTTCCCTTGGCCTTTGGATTTAAAATAGCTGCACATCATCACATAGCCTTCACCATACCTAGAGATTGGCATGGTTTTATTTCAGTTAGCCTAATAGCTAGTTTGATTTGCATTGAGAGATGATCTTATGGAAAGTACCCCATGCCAATCTCTAGGTATGGTGAAGGCTATGTGATGATGTGGGGCTATTTTAATTCCAAAGGCCAAGGGAACTTTATCAGGATGCATAGTATCCTGGATCCATGAAGTAACTGGCCTTTAAAAAAAAAAATCTGCCTGGCTCTATGGGAATTTAACATAGGGGTGTCCAAACTTATGCACCCTGTATTTTAAGGAAGAACATTTATTTATTTACGATACATTATTCATTCACAAAGAAAATTGGTGTCCTTAAAGGTTGGATTTTTCCTAATTTTTTAAATTAAGGCATTAAGTTCAATTTCCAAAAGATGATTTTTTATTCCTCTTTTTAGTCAACTTTAGCATGGGTGTCTAAACTTATGCATAGCACTGTATATATATATATATATATATAATATATATATTATTTAACAAGGATGCATTCAATTGATCAAAAGAGACAGTAAAGACATTTTTAATGTTACAAAAAATCTCTAGTTCAAATTAATGCTGTTCTTTTTAACTTTCTATTCATCGAAGAAATTTGTATTAAAAATATGTAGCAGCACAGCTCTTTTCAATAATAAATATAATAGTAATAATAATAATATATTTTTGTTGAGCAGCATATTATGATTTCTGAAGGATCATGTGACAGTGGAGACTGGAGTAATGATGCTGGAAATTCAGCTTTGATCACAGGAATAAATTAAATTTAAAAATATAAAAATGGAAAACAGCTTTAAATTGTAATAATTTTTCACAATATTAATGTTTTAGTGTTTTTATTTTATTTATTTTTTATTTATTTTTTTTAATCAAATAAATGCAGTCTTGATGACAATAAAATCTTACTGATCCCAAACTTTTTAACGATAGTATAGCTGAGAAAAATACACACAGAACAGACCTTCCGTAGAGCAGTGGTTCTCAATTCCAGTCCTCGTGACCCACTGCTCTGCACATTTTGTGTGTCTCCCTTATTTAACACACCTGAACCAGATCATCAGCTCATTAGGAGAGACTCCATGAACTGTCAGATAAGAGAGACATGCAAAATGTGCAGAGCAGTGGGTCACGAGGACTGGAATTGAGAACCACTGCCGTAGAGGATACTGTACACTGTAAAAAATAAAAAAATTATAATAAAAAAATATATAAATACCCTGTTTTTCTTTGTTATGAATTCTGCTATGTGTGCACAATGTAACACGAGCTGTTCAAGTGTGTGTAGTGTGTGTTTAGGCAAACGGCAGATGTTCTCAGCTGTACAGAAGCGTAACTGGCCCTGCACAGCTCTTCCTAATTAAAACCAAGTGTGGCTACTAGAGAGACAGAGAGAGAGAGACAGAGACAGAGAGAGAGAGACAGAGAGAGAGAGAGAGACAGAGAGAGGGAGAGACAGAGAGAGAGAGAGACAGAGAGAGAGAGAGACAGAGAGAGAGAGAGAGACAGAGAGAGAGAGAGAGACAGACAGAGAGAGAGACAGACAGAGAGAGAGACAGACAGAGAGACAGACAGACAGAGAGAGAGACAGAGAGAGCTACATCTATACACCAGCACACATGTGGAAAAAGATAGAATGGTTGCACTTTATTTTACAGTACATGTACTTATGTGTACTTACCTAAAAAAGTACTGGGTCATATAAGGTAACTACATGGGTTAAGGTTAGGTGAAGGTTCAGGGTTAGTACCTAGTTATAACCCAGTTATTGTAATTAATATAATAAGTACAGAGTATGTACATGCGGAACAGGACTGTAAAATAATATGCTACCAATAGAATTTAGGAGAAGAGATCTTTTCAAATCCAATGTATTATTCAGTCAGTTTCTGTGTTTTTTTTTTTAAAGGGGTCATATAATGCCATTTTTGTACAAGCTAATATGATTCTTTAGGGTCTAAATTAAAAGTTTGTAATATACTTTAATTAAAAATTCTCATTAGTATTGTAAGAAAACACTAATTTTACCTGGTCAAAAACAGCTCTGTTTTCAGCACGCCGTTTACGTGCATGTGTCTTTAAATGATAATGAGCTTTGCTCACCCCGCCCCTCTGTTCTGTGCGTACACCGTTTCTAACACAATAACCATAACGCGTTGTTCATTATAAACGTGGGATTATGAATTATATTGAGAACGTCGTACATAGAAAACATGCCGTAATGTACCCTGAGTGTAAACAGCCGCATTCATTGTGAAGCGTGCAGCAAGCAATTTGCAAAGATTAATATAAATATTAATATAAAGGTTAATAAAACATTACACTCACTTCAGTTATTCTGGAGGTGCAGCAGGAACACGAATAGTTGGTACCGATCCTCAGGAGCAGCTTCTTAGCAAAACCAGCTTTATATTGACCTCGTTTGGTAAGAAATGATTCGCGCAAACATGAAAGCATTGACGTTGATCGTGGGGAATATTCCCTTTGAAAACAAACTCAGCCACTGCGTCTTCAGCGGTTCGGATTTAGGAACATCAAAATGACTGCTGTGTTCCTTATTACACCCAAGAACAGAACACCACAATCGCTTAGACGCCATTCTGCTCATAGACAGTGCTCCAGCGTATCAATAATGAGCGCGCCGGTCCGCGCGGACTATGATTGACAGCTCGCTCACGAGCGAGGGCGGGTCTGTGTTGAAACGCTGCTGTCAATCAAAAAACGTGGGAGGGGCGTCCGACCGTGTGACGTCACTAGGTCGAACGGCTTGATTTTAGAGAGGGGAAAACATATAAGGAGATAAAAAAAAACACTGGATGTATTTATATCATTTTATGATGGTTGTGTACAGGCACTGCCAACACACATTTCAGTACAATCAACTTGTAAAAGAGCATGTACCATGACCCCTTTAAAGTTTTGTTCTTATAATGGTTCGGTATAATACATTTTACAAGTTATGCTTGGACTCATTTGAGGCGTGAACCATTACAATTACTTTTATTAAGGGCTATATAAAAATTGGAGTTTTGTGGCTTTAACTCTGCTAAATAGCCTAAACCAGCATGAGGTGGTTTGCTAGTCTTATCTGGTTTCCTTGAAGGCTTATGTTTGTCAGTTGGCTGGTTTTAGAAGGGTTTTAGGTACGTTTAAGCTGGTCAGGCTGGGAAACCATCTGCCTCCCAGTTAAACCAGCTGAACGGCAGCTTGGCCAGGCTTGAAGACCTTTAAGTTAAAACCTTCTAAGTTTTGTTTAAGCTTTGAAGTTTGAAGCTGTTTATAAGCTAATGTCAACAAAATCAGCTAACAATAGAAGTGCAAATGTTTAAAAAGTATTACCGTAACACATAAACTTTACAATTGTTAATGTGACACAAATGAGAATTTAAAGAATGGATGTTTTATGTTGGTGTGTTTCAGTGGCGGATGAGAGTAACATGGCCTCCATTCAAGGACAGCGACCCGGTAAGAATTTGAACACACACACACACACACACACACAAACACGCAGCACATATTAAAGAAACAAGCCACATAAGGACATGATTTTACCACGGTTAAGGAGTTTTGTTTACCCCCTTAAGTGTAAGTGTAACAGCAGCAACAGAAATATGATAAAAGACACCCGTGTTCAATATGTAATTATGTTATTAATAAACAATACTTGCAGTAAACAATTCCTCTGCCAAGTTGTAGAGTTTATCAGCCTTGCGATGTCAGTTCCATCATACTGCTTTAAAAGCCAACATCTCATTTATGGTCAAACGCTACAAGGCTGGCCCAAGATCAAGCATGCGATCTGTAAAGCGCTGTGTTAGTTGACTCACAGGCCAGTAATCTGACCCCAGATCAGTGGCTGTGTCTCAGCCAAGTCAAATGAAGATAAACGGAGGGCGACTGCTGCCCATTTGTAAGTCTTGTCAGTTGAGGTGAGAGAGTGAGTTGCTGCAAGGAGGGATTGAGTTAGTGGAGGAAACACACACAGTGAAAGCAGTGACCGCTAGACCACAGACACCTACAGACTCTCTTCCAAAACCCTCGTGTTCAACAATAATACATGTCAGAATATAACATTTTCAGTTTTGCTGATGTTAATGTTTACGTTGTTATGCTTTATACTTATACAGTGTACAATACCGGTCAAAAGTTTGGAAACATTACTATTTTTTACTATTATGCTCATCAAGTCTGCATGTAATTGATCAAAAATAAAGTACAAAACAGTAATATTGTGAAATATTATTACGATTATAGTTACTTAACAAAAAGTATGGTTTTACTTTAAAATATAATTTTTATCAGTCATTACTCCAGTCTTCAGTGTCACATGATCCTTCAGAAATCATTCTAATATGCTGATTTGATACAGTTGTGCTGCTTAATATTTTTTGGTACTTTTTTCAGGATTCTTTGATTAATTAAAAAAGTTAAAAAGAACAGAATTTATTCAAAATAGAAATATTTTCTTACAATGTAAATCTTTATTATCTCTTTTTATCAATTTAACACGTCCTTGTATTCATTCATACATGTATTCAACTGAAATTTCAATCTTTTGAACGGTAGTGTATATTGTTACAAAAGATTTCTATTAAAAAAAAAAAAAAAAAAGTTTTTAACTTTTAATTAATCAAAGAATCCTGAAAAAAAGTATCACAGGTTATAAAAATATAATTTTTATATTATAAAATATTTTATTATAAAATATTATGCTTTATATTATAAAAATATAAGTAAGATTCCAAGATTGATCATAAATCAGCATATTAGAATGATTTCTGAAGGATCATGTGACACTTAAGACTGGAGTAATGATGCTGAAAATTCAGCTTTGCATCACAGGAATAAATTACATTTTGAAGTATAATAAAATAGAAAACCATTATTTTAAAATGTAATAATATTTCACAATATTACAGTTTTTTTCCTGTATTTTCTTATCAAATAAATGCAGCCTTGATGAGCTAAAGAGACTTCTTTCAAAAACATTAAAAATAGTAATGTTTCCAAACTTTTGATCGGTACACACACACACACAATAACAACCCAATCGTGGTTGTACTGTACGCGTAAACTCAAACACATGGCATTGGATCCTAAATTGCATCAAAATCAAAACCACATGCACACAGTCAATTTAGCGGCTCTCACAGCATGTGCCTGCATAAAAAAACATACACAGACACATTTACATGCATAGTCTTCACACGACTGTTTTGTATACTTCTCAGGGGTCAGGGACAATGGTAAATACATGAAAGACTGATTGGAGTGTAGTTTTACAGATGTGGGATCCGATAGATATTGACAAGCTGCAGGCTATTCTGCTGACGCACTCATTTTTCTCTCTTCCCTCTGGCACGCTCTACCTACGCCAGACTCCTTTATATGCTCTGACATATTTCATTATTAGGATGGTCTTGAAGACGTGGCCGCTCGGAGTTTAATCTGGCTAAAAACCCCTAGCTAGTGCTGGCCAAGCCAACCACTGCGGTACTCTCTCTCTCCTTGCATCTGCTTTGCAGTAAATGCAATATTTTTAAATGTATTTTTCCTGTAAATTCACCATCTAGTCCAGCATTGTCTCTATTATTATTATTATTATTATTATTATTATTATTATTATGATCATTATTATTAATAGGTTTTTGTGGAGTCTACTAAATGTTTTAGTAAATATGTTTTAGGTTACTTATTATTAATAAAAAAAATCTAGCACAGTAATAATGTTATTTATCCATAATGTCAAAACCAGATTTATTGCCTTGACTATTGAACGCCAGCCTTCCCTTAAGCAACCTAGAAAAAAAACATTGCACTCATGTGATGTTCCCTTTATGGTAAGTAACAAATCATATGACTTGCGTGTCTGTGAAAATTGTATCCAGGAAACCATAATCCTTTATCACTATAAAGAGTTCATAAGAAAGAGGTGGTTGCTAAACCACTTGAAATAACTCTGAGAATCTTAGGTGTTCTTCTAAGAGAATGAGTGAAACACTCTTCACTGTTAATGGTCATATTGAGCTTTAGATATTATTGTAAAAAACAATAGTGAAGCATATAGAGTCTTAAAAAAGTGTTTTTGTGTGTGTAGTTAAAATGTACAAACGCTTACGCGTAGGGTCCAAAATGTTTTGCTTTACTTGTTAATGGCTAGTGAACTTATTAGAAAATATTTTGAATTAAATGAAACCGTATTCTGCATTGTTTAATTAAAAACAAGCAATTTTGTCTTTTTCCCAATAGTAAAGCTGTATTTTCAAAAGAGAAGATAACATTTGCAACTTTTATAAATGTTCCAATTGACATTTATACCTTCCATATTAAATGCTGGGTACCTCTTAATCACTATTTAATTTTATTTAATTTAATTTTATTTTATTTTATTTTATTTTATTTTATTTTATTTTATTTTATTTTATTTTATTTTATTTTATTTTATTTTATTTTATTTTATTTATTTTTTATTTTTTTGGGATTGAATTGAGGATTTAAAACCAGCCAAATTTTCTTTACATTTTCTTTATTATTCATTCCATTTTCCAACCAGTCACAGGAATGAACATATGCGTTTAGACTATTCTCCTTATAATTAAATTTTCTCTACCTCTGCTACTTTCAAATATAAACTTGAATATTTTCTGTGGAGGCGAAAGCTGTTCGATAAAGCTCAACAATCACTGACCTCTCATTTGATTCTTGCGTAAGCGTCAGATAGTTGTGCTTTTAACCATGCGTTATGTTGCGATTCTTAAAGTGCATGGTTGAATCATGCACAAACATGAATTAAGAATATAATTTATTTTGGCTTTAAATACTACTTTAATTGTTTATGTGTCCAAATTAGTGGAGTATAACTCACCTTTTTGCTAGCATCAAAGCAACGTGTACATGTTTGTATACGTGTGTGTGTGTGGTTGGAGAGCCGAGTCCCGGTCTGCAGGAGAGGAGAACATGTCCATTAAGAGGATAGATGAAAGATGCTGGAGGCATCGCTCTCTCTCTCACTGGCTTTCCTCCAACACTCCCACACTTTCCTGTGGCACCTCTCATCCAAATGAAGACCGCTCATAGAGCCTGCGTTGCTCACGGGCTCTGCTCTGCTTTAGCTCACAGTTCACCATCTCTTCATTCATCTCTCTTCCTCTTCGTTTGCCGGCTTCGGCCCTGCAGCGCTGCTTCTGCTGATTTGTTTGTTTTTGTCTTCGTCTCATTATTTTCCCTTTTCGTGATAATGGCAGCATACAGGTACCTGTCTGCCAGAGAGACTTGGCCAATTAGAGTTTTATTTCCTATGAACTTGTTCATTCCTGTTTCGCTGTGGTTCTCTTGGTCTAATTCTGTTCCTCGCGTTACTCTATTTTGCTGTTGATTCAGGTAGAGCGCAGCCATGTTGTGCCGGTTTAGACTGATTTATGTAAGCATCCCAGAGAGGGTCATTTTGTGTGTCGGCACACATGAGTGCAGTGCTGTGGAAATTAAATCTGCATTTTAAACATTTCACTGCTTCGATCATAATGATTACAGCTGCATTTTGTGGAAATTATATAGATTTATCCAATGCTTAATTTGTGCATAATGAAATTCCAGAACAAGGACCAGTCATGGATCCCAGAGTTTGTTTATTTTAATGTTTGTTTATTCCAACTTTAATTTCAGTTTAAATACACTACCGTTCAAAAGTTTGAAATCAGCATGATTTAAAATCAATAAATAATAATAATTAGTTTAACAGGGTCATTACATGGATTTAAATATATATATATATATTTATTAACATTAAAAGTGAACCTCAAGGAACATAGACATATATATATATATATATATATATATGTCTATGTTCCTTGAGGTTCACTTTTAATGTTAATTGAAAACAAAACAAATATATATGCAGAAAAACAATTATTTTCAACCTTCATTCTGACCTTCTGTTAGCCTGGAAATCCAGACCTAAATCTGAAAGATTAATGGTCTGGCATCGACTAATGAAAATCGACCAGCTCGAGGGGCGGCACCAAGCATGCATTTGAAAATCTCACTGCACGCAATTGGATAACACTACGACCAATCACAACAAGCCCCATATGCTTAGCTACCAGCGGAGCTAACTGGTAGATTAGACTCTTACCGTATCCGGTCGGCAAAACAGCAAAAACGTCCTTCTTGCAAAGGAACGATTCGAGCGCCGCCTTCTGTTTCTCTTTTAGATAAAAAGCCAAGTCTAACTCATTCATTGTAGCGGCCAAAGCAGTTTCAAACAACTGGTGTTCATCCATAGCCATCTTGCAATGTTTACTAATGACTTCGACGTCGCAGCGCTGTCGTCATCTCGCCTCTGGCCCGCCTATATCAGATAACCCGATGTGATTGGTGCAGCTCGGATACAAGGGCATATTTAATGAGCATCATTACTCGACGCCAGAGTAAACTCGCTGAGCAAATTCAACTTGTGCTCTCGCGAGAACTCTGTATTTCCAGGGTAACTCTCTGTCTGAAATGATCTGTCTTTAAGGGCGGCTCCTTTAAGGCTGGTCAGTAAACGGCCATGATTGGCAGTGCTATTGCACGCGAGTAGGTGTTTTTATCCATGTAAAACATTATCTATAAAAATAACATAATTTACAGCTAAAGCATTATGAAATACTTTTTGTGATGCAGCTGCTGTCAGATCCAACACAGTCGGCTGCTTCATCTTTCGACAAGCTCTCGTTCCCAAACCAAACCAAATGCTCCGAACAAACATGTAATCTTCCGACGCGATCCGAGACGCCAATAAAATAAACCATCCACTTGTTTCAGATGCTGGATCATTTTGAAGTCCTTACAGAGACACAAACAAGCTGTTTAAACTGAGTGACTAATTCCTGTTGTCGACTGACTCAAATACTCAAGTGTAGGCAAATGTCAGCCATTAAGCAACTGGACGCCAGTGGGCGGGGCCTCTGCTGTGATGATGTCTGTCTATTCGTCGATGTCTTGCTCTGGCATATGCAAATGTATTTGCCTGTGTGAAGATCACAGATCCTGCAACATCAAAACGAGCCATTTTTGGAGCTTAATTAAAGAAATAAATTATTTGTTTATAATAAGGAGGATGTTTTAAGCTATGACACTTGCAGGATGTTTTAATGGTACAAAGACTTCTTATATGTCAAAAGATCAAGGCAGACACTGCCGATTTTGCAGGTTTTCCTACTTACAAAGCATGTAGAGGTCTGTAATTTTTATCATAGGTACACTTCAACTGTGAGAGACGGAATCTAAAACAAAAATCTAGAAAATCACATTGTATGATTTTTAAATAATTAATTTGCATTTTATTGCATAACATAAGTATTTGATCACCTACCAACCAGTAAGAATTCTGGCTCTCACAGATCTGTTAGTTTTTCATTAAGAAGCTCTCCTGTTCTCCACTCATTACCTGTATTAACTGCACCTGTTTGAACTCGTTACCTGTATAAAAGACATCTGTCCACACACTCAATCAAACAGACTCCAACCTCTCCACAATGGCCAAGACCAGAGAGCTGTGTAAGGACATCAGGGATAAAATTGTAGACCTGCACAAGGCTGGGATGGGCTACAGGACAATAGGCAAGCAGCAACAACTGTTGGCGCAGTTATTAGAAAATGGAAGTAGTTCAAGATGATGGTCAATCTCCCTCGGTCTGGGGCACCATGCAAGATCTCACCTCGTGGGGCATCAATGATCATGAGGAAGGTCAGCGAGGGATCAGCCCAGAACTACACGGCAGGACCTGGTCAATGACCTGAAGAGAGCTGGGACCACAGTCTCAAAGAAAACCATTAGTAACACACTACACCGTCATGGATTAAAATCCTGCAGCGCACGCAAGGTCCCCCTGCTCAAGCCAGTGCATGTCCAGGCCCGTCTAAAGTTTGCCAATGACCATCTGGATGATCCAGAGGAGGAATGGGAGAAGGTCATGTGGTCTGATGAGACCAAAATAGAGCTTTTTGGTCTAAACTCCACTCGCCGTCTTTGGAGGAAGAAGAAGGATGAGTACAACCCCAAGAACACCATCCCAACCGTGAAGCATGGAGGTGGAAACATCATTCTTTGGGGATGCTTTTCTGCAAAGGGGACAGGACGACTGCACCGTATTGAGGGGAGGATGGATGGGGCCATGTATCGCGGGATCTTGGCCAACAACCTCCTTCCCTCAGTAAGAGCATTGAAGATGGGTCGTGGCTGGGTCTTCCAGCATGACAACGACCTGAAACACACAGCCAGGGCAACTAAGGAGTGACTCCGTAAGAAGCATCTCAAGGTCCTGGAGTGGCCTAGCCAGTCTCCAGACCTGAACCCAATAGAAAATCTTTGGAGGGAGCTGAAAGTCCGTATTGCCCAGCGACAGCCCCGAAACCTGAAGGATCTGGAGAAGGTCTATATGGAGGAGTGGGCCAAAATCCCTGCTGCAGTGTGTGCAAACCTGGTCAAGAACTACAGGAAACGTATGATCTCTGTAATTGCAAACAAAGGTTTCTGTACCAAATATTAAGTTCTGCTTTTTTGATGTATCAAATACTTATGTCATGGAAAAAAAATGCACATTAATTACTTAAAAATCATACAATGTGATTTTCTGGATTTTTGTTTTAGATTCCGTCACTCACAGTTGAAGAGTACCTGTGATTAAAAATTGCAGACTTCTACATGTTTTCTAAGTGGGAAAACCTGCAAAAGCGGCAGTGTATCAAACACTTGTTCTCCCCACTGAATGTTACAAAAGATTTCTATTTCAAATAAATGTTGTTCTTTTGAACGTTCTATTTATTAAAGAGTCATAAAACATAAAAATATGAAGTACTGAAAATCTTCTAAATGTCTTCTACTGTCTTCATAATGCTGTTGCTGGTGTTTTATAAAAGTTAAATGTTGCTGTGATTTTTTTTTTTTTTTTTTTTTTTACAGTGATTTTCCCACAGCTAAACTTTGTTTTGTGCTTAGAAATGGCATTTAACTATAGTAAAATTATGTACGTGCTTCAGTGGCTTATTGTTTTATTATTCTTTCTTTTGTATACACATTTTTAAGTGCTGCTCTGTGAACGAAAGAATAGTTCTTAAAGAGATAGTTCAGCCAAAAATGAAAACCCTGTCATTGTGTACTCACCCTCATGTCGTTCCAAACACAAATGACTTTCTTTCTTCTGAAGGAACACAATTGGGAAACTTCTCCTTTTGTGTTCCGTGTAAGGGTTTGGAACGACATGAGAGTGAGTAAAAGATGACAACATTTTCATTTTTGGCTGAACCAGCCCTTTAAAGCTCTTTCCTGCATGACACGTTTTACCTCTCAAGCACCAAGCACTTCTCTTTTCTTCTTTCCCCTGTCTCTCTTTTGCCCTCTCAGTGTTTGGAGCCCTTGGATTTGTTCTATTCCTCCATTTTATTCTCCTGTTTGTGCTTGTTCTAATCCCTCACCTTCTCCTCCTGCTCCTGCTGCCCTTGTTCTCAGCCATTTGCATCGTTTACGGCCTCACATTTGTTCTTCATCTCTCAGTACTTCACTTTATGTTCCTCTCCCCTGGACTACTGCCACTGCTACTTTTCGGTTTACTATTCCTGCACGTCTGGTCCGCGTTTGCAACACCTCATTTATTCCGTGATGCTCTTTCACCCTCACCTTGAGGTTTCATCATCCACCCTTCTCTAGTCCTCATCCTCCACTACAGACGTCTTTTCATTTTTCATCTCCGTCTGTTCTTTGAAAGGGTCCAGATCCATTAGACTTTCAGCTCAGCTCACCGCACAACTGTTGCATTTATTTCACAACTTACAACCACCCAGTTGAAAAGATCAGCTTAGACCAGGTGGAATCTCCAGGCTAGTCCTCATTTGATATATGTATATATATATATTGATGGAGCTGGTCTTTTCAGCAGGGCTCTATACACTACGTTTCTAATCTTGAGCTCATCTTCACCCTTCATTACCATCCTCCATCCCTCCATCACTGACATCCCTCCATCTCCCCGTCTCAGAACCCCCCTCCTCTAACGGGACGGCGCTGGGACCCAGGTTAGGTCTTCAGAAGTCCAGTTCTCTGGAGAGTCTCCAGACAGCGATGGAGGAGGTCAGTAAGGACGAGGTGCCCTTCCATCGTCCCCGCGCACACATGGTCAGAGGCAGAGGCTGCAACCTCAGCTTCCGCCACGCCATCGACAAGTCCTACGAAGGGCCTTCCGAACCCGAGGATGGTGAGTTCTATGCAAATAATAAAATTCTGCAGCATTCATTAAATAATTAAAAGAAACTTATTTTGAATGATTAAAATAATTTAGACTAGGTTATTTTAGCATTATTTATATATTGTTATATTAGTTTGAATTAGAATTTTTATAATTTCAGTTTTCATTTTAATTTGAGGTATTTCATTTTGTAATTTTGTTATGTGTGTTCTGTTTAGCTTTATTTTAATTTCGGTTTCAGTCATTTTAGTACTTTAGTTACTACTATAGTTTAGTTAATACGACTATATTTCAGTGAGTAACCAAGGTATCTGTTTACATTTCTAATTTATGAGGAAAAGAATAGAATATTTATATTTTATTTTAGCTTTATTTCAATCAACGAGAATTAAGCAACGACAATTAACAATAACAACCATAATTAATAAAAAATAATTTCTTTAAATATAAATAATGTGATTTTTATTATTAATAGTATTCATTTATATATACGCACATTAATAATAGAGAGAAAACATTTATTCATATGTATCTTAATGTATATTTTTTATTTAATTCTGCCTAGTCAAATTTCTTCCAATTATTAAAAAAATACATATTTATAATATTTATTAATGTATTAATATTATATTTTATGTACAGTTAAGAATAGATTTATTAATATAATAATGATTTTTTTTTTTTTTACATTTATTAAGTTTAAGTTAGCGCTTAATTTGTGTTTTAACTGATCATGACAACCAACATGACATATATTTTTTTTTATTAGTGCACCATCGGTTGGTCATGTCTAATGCACCATAACAACTCTTTTTATGTCCTCCAATATATTGTTAATGTTATTCTGCTAGTGTTTTCATTTAAACAGAAGACCTTCAGTGGGTTTCTGCAGTTATTGCTCACAACAGCAAAAGTACATTAAAGTGTGTGTGCACTGCATACCATTTAAAGCATGTTGCTGAGCACGGTAGCGAGATTTTCACCAGTTCTGCCAAACATGTGCTAACAGTTACAGCTGCATACCACTGCTTCTCACTTTGCCAAAAGTGCATCTGCACCCTTCACATTCATTACTCTCATCAATATACCCCAAATGCTTAGAATTCTCAACATCCATTTTGTCCTCATTGTAGTATATGCTGTTGCACTGTGGAAATGAAAGTCAAAATTCATTATTGCACAGTATTCCAAACAAAATGTTTTTGTAATCAAAATGTAATAACATAAAGTAAAAAGAAAAAAGGGTTTCATGTTGACTTTAAAACTTCTAAAGTTGAGTGCGGTTGGGTGCCAGTGACGCTCCCTCACTTTCAGTAGCTCATTTGAGAGATGAATTTGACTCTCAGTGACTGGTTGAGCTTTGTGAGCCAGTGAGGAGTGAATCAGCAAATGCATCAGGATCACGGATTGGGATTTCTGTCTGAAGCTCCAGCAGCAAGTCAGCACATTCAAGGGCACGTATCCACCCTGCTCTTTCTCATTGACATTAAAGACCCTTTCTAAATGAGAAATAGAGACAGAACCTAAGCAATAGCCAGAGCCTTCGATTGGAACCTATAAGGTGTCAGACTTCATGAATAAATGTCGAGCTTTCTGCACCCTTAGAGGAGGTGCTGGGTGAATGGAGGTTTATGGATATCGGCTTTAGTAACAACCTATTCAATGCAACAAGAGGCTGAGGGTGAATCACACAACGAAAAATGTCCAGTATAAAACAAATAATCTGATAAGTAAACATTTTCCATAATAAAATGAAGCATATTTGGATTAAGGATGCAAATATTATTTATTCTTGTATATATATACACACACACACACACACACACACACACTCACACACAAATTAAGGGCAGTACAACACATACACACACACACACACACACACACACAAATTAAGGGCAGTACAACAAATATTTTTTGTAGTATTTTTTGTTCACTTTGCAGCAATATTTTTCATTATGATAAGATTTTGTTGAGGTAATTTATGCAAAATGCTAAAAAAAATTACAATAATGTCTTTATTTTTTTATTTTTTGTGAAATATGACATTGCTTTTAATATAGACTTTAAATAGATGAAAATAATTAATTGCCATTTAATCTAATATTTTCTGTTTGATTAGTTTAGTTTTCAAGTTTGCTGATATTTACCTTTTATATGCTTATTTTTCTTTTAAAAATGGTTAGAATGTGTAATTTTTAATGCATATGACTTTTACGTTTGACTTGCAGGTAAATGTACCATAATGAAAGACTTTCTTCATCATTTACTGACAAGCGAGAGTCTGTTTCGGAGCTTGTTGTTTCCTCATGATTCCTTATGATTAGATGACATTAGGAGTTTGCTCATGTCTGTGTCTTTGTTCTTCACCAACAGATGACTCTGAGGAAGAGTCTGGAAGAGACACTCCCGCCAGCGGATCCTCTCGCCAGGAACTGGATGATGACAACAAGGTAAAGAAAAAGAAAACCAAAAAGAAGAAAGAGAAAAAGAGCAAAAAGAAGGACGAGCCCGAAGACCCAGAGAAAAAGGCAAAGAAAAAAGGATTTGGATTGTTGAGGTACGAGTCTGACTGCTAGAAATTCACACACATCACAGTTTCACTCGAGCATAAAGTTAAAAAAGGGAAATCTTCATGATAAATGCAGTGATTTGTGTTAAATGATTCCCCATAAAGTGTTTTGATGCAGTTTTGCAGCTCTTAAAGGCCATATCATGGAAATAGGACTATCCGGGCTCTTTTGAAATGAAGGAGTCTAAATTTGTCCCTGTGCTGATCCATTGATATAGTGAGGTTATTGTAGAGGGTGAATAATAAGGGCCTCCTGACGCAGCTGCATATGGAGGCCTTCCGGTTATTTCAAAACCATGGTATTTGAGGACAAAACAAGTGAACTCACCATATGCAGTCTTTGTGTGATTTTTATAAATATAGGCAAACATATAAGATGACAGACATGCAATGAAACCCATGTCTTTAAATGAGACCGACAGGCTCGCGTTTGAGGGTTTTATATTTGGACTTCATGCATAATCCCTTTCCCTCTTGACGGACTTGAGAACTCTTTTCATGTATGAGATGAAAGATTATTGAATGGCAGTGCATGTCTCTCTAAACTATCAAATAGACCTTCTAAATCTCCTCTGTGAGGACTGACCCCTGTCCAGCTCTGACTATCAATTGATCAGCTTATACTTGTATTTGCATGGAAACCTTCATTTTAATCAGCTTTGGAAAGAGTCACCATTTTTTGTCACTGCTAGCTTGTAAAGTTGACATGAAATTGTATTCACAACCCATTTGACTTCTGTGATGTGACATGAAATATGATGTTCAACAAGAAAAGGTCACCTTTATTTATATAGCACTTTATACAATACAGATTGTCTTAAAGAAGCTTTACAGGGTTAAACAGGGAAATTATGATTCAGTGATGCAAACAGAGTTCAATTCGGCTGTAAAGCAGCTCTAAAAAGAAATAGTCTCATTGTTTAGCTGAGGTCAGTTCAGTGTTGATTCAATTCAGTTGTAAAGCAGCTCTGTAGATAGAAGTGATGTCATCGTCCAGCTCAGTTCAGTTCTCATCCGATAGTGTATGTACAGTCAACTCAATAATATTGCTGACTAGGGCTGGGTATAAAATATCGATTTCTCGATTTTAATCGATTCTCATTTTTACGAACCGATATCGATTCTTAAATCCCAAGAATCGATTAGTCATCCTGTTTTCAGTTGATGAATGAATGTAACATTGTAGCGCGCATCCAATCCAATAAATCACAATAATATTTGTGCTTTGTTACTATTGATATGAAACAAAATCTCAGATTTCAAATTTCTTAGATTACGTCCATTTTCTTATGAAATTCAAAAACATAAATACCGTTTTGGCGCTCTGGCGCGAGAAGCAGCAGCTCATGATCTTCTCTTCCGCCTTAATAATACCAGTTACAGCGCCAAATAAACATGAATGAGCATCTAAAAGTGTGTTAAAAGATAGAGTACAACATCCGTATCATGTCACATGGAATCGCTCAATCAGTGTTTCAACCGTGGAAAGACGTCAGTAAAACAGCTTGTAAACAATGTCATTTAACGTCACGTTTACCTCAGAAAAACCATATCCAGTGACCATAAACTCGTCAGTCAGCTAGAAAAATTAACTCTAGATAGGATAATTTTTCTAAATATATGCACCATATTACATATTCATTATCATTTTTTAATGTTCTTCAATATTTAATGCATGTTTGAATAAATCTGCCATTTTTTTATGACAGCCACCATTTAAATGTTTATATTTCATATAACTTTATTATTATAAAAATAAATAAAAGTGTAATTTAAGTGTTTGTATACAAATCAGTTAATTTTGACCTTCAAAATTATAGTAGGCTAATGAAGCCTATAGGCTACAACTGACTCCCACAGTTTACAGCATTAGTTAAGAGATTTGTTTTCCTTGAGAAAATTTGCCATGTATTGTACCTGATATCCAAAGTAATCAATATTGAATTCGAATCATAATCGAAATCGAATCGAATCGAATTGCAAGCTTGTGAATCGAAATCGAATCGAACTGTGAAATTTGTGTCAATAATACCCAGCCCTAATATTAAAGGAACACTCCACCGTTTTTTCATATTAAACTATGTTATTCCCTTAACTAAGACGAGTTGATACATACCTCTCTCGTCAATCGCTCTGGCGCGCGGCGACACTTGGATAGCACTTAGCTTAGCCCAGTTCATTCATTAGGGACCAAACAGAGATGAAGTTAGAAGCGACCAAACACCTCCACGTTTTCCCTATTTAAATACAGTTACACGAGTAGTTACACGACCAAGTATGGTGACACAAAATAAAACGTGGCGCTTTTCTAAGCTGGTAAAAAGGATAACTATAATGTAGCACTTGGGAGCACTTCGACTTGGCGCAGTAAAAAGTCACGTTGGTTCTAATGACAGAAGTGAGAGGGAGAGGGGGAGAGGATTTTTAAGGCATGACTTTTTACTGCGCCGAGTCGAAGTGCTCATGTAACTACTCGTGTAACTGTATTTAAATAGGGAAAACGTGGAGGTGTTTGGTCGCTTCTAACTTCATCTCTGTTTGGTCCCTAATGAATGAACTGGGCTAAGCTAAGTGCTATCAAAGTGTCGCCGCGCGCCAGAGCGATTGAGTGCACGCACTGAGACGAGAGAGGTATGTATCAACTCGTCTTAGTTTAATATGAAAAAACGGTGGAGTGTTCCTTTAAGTGTCCCCAACTAAGCAAGCCATAGGCGACCCAAACTCAAAGAATCCAAACTCCATCAGTGGCAGAATTGGAGAAAAAACCAGACTCAGTCAGGGGACCAGTTCTCCTCTGGCTAAACGAATCAACATGGTGTGTTATTAGTTGTACTGTCAGGTTGTAGATTGGTATCATTTAGAATATTTCATCTAGTTCCTTCTGCTTGAAGACTGGTTGGAAGCATGTCAAGGACTTTGTTTTATTTTTTGCTAAAATATGTTACCGCTTCATTTCACACATCTTGCTACTCAGCTACTCAGCTAAAATCGTCCTTCCATAACTGCAATGGTTTTCACGCAGTGGTCAAAGCGCCTCGACCATTGTGTTGAGAGATGCGTTGAAACCATGACACGAGTCACGTGAAAGGGTCTCACAGTTCCTCTCTCTTTAACGCTGATGAAATTCCCAGAAATCCAAACTCGCAGCCAAATATCAGTCAGCCAAACAGCTTGGACGTATTGGACAAGGGTTTTTGCCAAACAACTCGTATCACATCTCTGCTCTCCAATCTGCTTCCTTATTGAATTTGAAAAATGACTTAATTAGCCATTGTGTTATGGTGCAATTTAATCTAATTGTAAAGTCTTCACGGGTGTATTTCATCATCTTGAAAAAAGAAAAAGGCAAATTATAAACATGTGAGAGCGTGATTCATGGCTCGTTTCTCAACTTTGCAGCAAAGCAAACTGATGATTTTCATTTCTTCCCTTTTATGGGTGGAAATGCTGTGTTTATCGTGTGACAGAGCACGGTTCTGAAGACAGATGCGCTGTTTGTATGGGCCGCAGTTACAGATGGATTTGTGGGATGCTTTCAACGTGACAACAATAGAGCATCAGATTTTTGGAGCTTTGCGCTTTATAGCCATCTTCGTGTTTTGGCTGCCTGCCGTGATGGATTTAGATTCACTTTTCTTTCAGTGTTTTCACAATTAGAGGTATTTCATTCAATTCATTGCATAAGCGAAGTGTCAGTGAAACGATGATTGAAGCGGCCTCTATTATTTCAGTTTCTTTTAGACATAAGAGTATAATAACGGATGTTTTGGCTGTGTGTGTTATGCATTCAGTCTCAATATATATATATATATATATATCTTACATGCGAGTATGCAGTTTTCTGTGGTGCTTTTTAAATTACATTCTTTTGTGATAAAAAATATTTTATACTCACACACACACATTTTAACTATTTATTTTACTCCACTTAAAAGAAATGATTTACAGGGACATAAATACTAAAGATGCAGTCAAATGCATGTACAAAATCACACACACACATATATACAGTACACATACATACATGCATATATATATATATATATATATATAGTACACATACATACATACATGCATGTATATTAAAAATTAAATATTATATATCGTCCTGACATTGTTTCTTAATAATTTAAGTTTTTTTTATCCAGTATACATTTTATATTACATAGGTTGTTACATATCCCAATCCTATTTCAGTCACATTATGGAAGTATTGTGAATGTTATTTTGTGTATTTAAAAAAAACAGTTATTGTTTTTTATGATATTGGATGTTTAACTAAATATTTGCGAAAAATCACTTAAAAACCTGCACTACAAAATCCATCCGTTTAAACATGGAAAATCATCATACAACATCAAATAAATAAAACCCTCTCATGTGTTTTTCTTTGACATTGAACAAAAATTTTGACACCATTCTCTGGTGTGTCATTCTCACTCACACGCACGTCTGCTGCTTCCCAAAACGTCCACCTCAATTCCGTTTAGCGTTCCAAATCGGAACCAACAAATCCAACGCGGCATCAAGCCAATTAGCACGCCTGTTCTTCCTCTACCCAGAATGCATCACACAAGAGTCGTGTCGCACAGTGAGATTACACACCAACCCTCATCTTGCGTTCCTAAGCCAACAGCGTTTAGACGTATACTAGTTTAGCTATAAACACGCTCATAGTGTTTGTTTATGAGTGAGCAGATGGCTTTGACAGTAATCTGAAATGGAGATGATTCTTTAATTTACTTAAATTGAGCATTTGGCTCTGTTTAATCCCTGGGTGATTTGAAAGAAATCCCGCTGCGCTCTTGACATGTTTTTGAATGTTTGTGATGCTCTCACAGTTTCGTGTTTTTAAAGTTGTAGGTTTTTTTTTTTGCAAAAGTTGTACTATTATGAATGTTTGCTTTTGATTCATGTAGAAAAGATCATTTGGGTTCGAGATTCTGTACAGGAATGGCAGCTGAGCTGTGCGCAGCCTTTTACGGCTCCACAGAGAAACATTTATCCGTGGCTTCAGTTACAGAGCCTATAAAACAGCTAATACTCACTGCGTCGTGAAAACAAGCATTAGCGACTGACAAGCTAACGGAAATGGGTCTTTACGTTTCTAAAGTGTGGTTATATTTAAACAAATACTTTGGATTTTACATTTTCTGAAGGAAGTTTTAATACTTTTTGCGTTGTCATGAGGTTGAGTTTGGTCTTTTAGTATTTGCTAAGCCATTTAATGAAGCAGTTGACAAGGTGTTTTGAAAGATTTTTTTTCCGTCTGCCATGTAAAAACGCAAGTCTGTTCATCTTTGTTGATGCATGGAGTAATTGAAACTGTTTTGATTACCCTCACAGAAATATACAAATGAGTTGATTTGGTTTTAGGAGGTTATTTACAGACAAATGATGTGTGTTGAAAAGTAGTTAGTATGTTTATCTGCCTTTGCACACACACACAAACGACACTGGGTGCACATATAATCATACAATGACGCTTATAATGGATTCCATATCTGTTTTTTTATTGTGTAGAATTATAGCTGATATTTAGCATGGCACACATGCTTCAGCGCGGTGCGAGATGGACACATCATGTTTTATTTGCCGTCTGAGTGGGAACATATGAAGCTGTTAACACAATCGCTCAGTGCAGCCTGCGAGAGGCTAATTACTGAAATCTGTTTCTAAAATTGAACCCCATTCTGCAGTGATTTCCTCATTTATTCATGCCGATGTGTTCTGTCAGTCAGGCGTTGTGGACTAAAAACACATATTCATATTAGCAGAGAAGGAACACTGACTTATGAATATTAATGAGCTTTTGCATACTTAATCGCTCGTGGCAGGCCCTCCTCTCCGTGTTTGTTTGTGAGGGTTCATTTGTAGGTTCATCTGTGTCTTCAAACTTCACAAGTCTTGATGCGGTGCACGTCTCAAACTTTTCTGAACGTAATGAAACGCTTAAATCGTCTACGAGGGGTATTATAGCCTGTGTGTATTAAAACAGCTCAAGATGGCAGGTTAAGACGAAACTCAGTCACTTTATATAAAGAATAACTTGATGACAATGATGACAGACATCCTGCTCATGTTTAGGTTTATAAGATTGGTGCTGTGCAAAGACATGAAAGCACCATAAAAGTAGGGCTGGCCGATATATCGCATGACATTGTTAGGTGCATCTCGTCAGTAAAGCCGGTTCCTTGATTAGTAGTAGACGAGATGCACCTAACAATGTCATGCGATATATCGCCCAGCCCTACATAAAAGTATCCTAAATTAGTCCATATGCCTCATGCACTCCATTCAAAGTCTTAAACGATAGCTTTCTGTGACAAGCAGACTTATTCTCTAATCATTTTGCCTTGAAAATCTTGTTTGACAGTGGTCACTATTCACTTTCATTGTATGAAAATGAGCAGCTTGGACGTTTAGTTATAATACAATCTTACATAGAACACAAAAGGACAGATATATTATATTATATTATATTATATTATATTATATTATATTATATTATATTATATTATATTATATTATATTATATTATTTTATATTATATTATATTATTTTATATTAATTATATTATATTTCACAATATAAGCCTTTATTGTATTATATATTGCAGTTGTAATATGAGCTTTTTTCTATTTTCATGAGTGCATTATTGTAGACATTCAGCTATAAATATCTCCTTTTGTGGCTCCATTTAATAATATATTACATTATACAATATTATAGTATTATTATATCATATTATACATTGCAGTATGCGCTTTTTTATTTGTGTAGGCACATTATTATAACTAGTTTAATTATTTAATATTTCACATTATAAAAGATAATAAATGTGCACTACTAATATAGTTGTGTTTTGTGAAAAAAAGTTTTTGCGAGTATGAATGGCAAAGATATGTAAACCTATTCACAACTACGCGCGTACTGAATTACTGTATATGCGCGCTCATTTGTGTAATACAGCCAGTTTAAGCGTACACTGTTGTATTGAGTCTGGAAACCACAAGCGGTATCCCATGACACATGCTCCTCGTCTTCCATCTCCTGCACATTGTGAACGGCGTTCTGAGACAGCTCTGTGATTGATGGACTTCTCTCCGGCAGGCCCGGTCTCAGGGTACGCTGCTCTGACGGTAAAGGTTAACAGCCTCTTTCCCATCAGAGACACGCCTGGCCTGGAAGTGGTCAAATCACATTAACCTTTACTTTCACGCCTTTTTAATATTAGCAAGTGCTGCATAAAGAAAATCCCCTCGTGGAGATTCAACACGCACACGTATAGAGGAACAGCATGGGTGGTAGTTTCAACTTTTTTTTTTTTTTTTTTTTGCATGGGCAAATTATTATAGGAAGTTTTAAAATGGTTATAAATTCAAAATGTACCACTAAATGCCAGGGCGTTACAATGCGGTTTAGCTTATGTGTTCTGAGTGGTTGTTAGCGTGTTGTGTGCAGTTGCTCAGTGGATTCTGACTTGTCTAAGTCCATAGTCAAGTTTTAAAGACTCCTAATTTAGTTTTGGAGTGTCCTACAATAGGTTTTTACATGCATCCAAGGTCAAAAAACACTTTAATTTTCTCATAATAAACATTGCAGCATCACCTCATTTCTCAAAGAGTCTGAAACGTTTCATTCAAAGATTCTGTCTCTCTAAACCCCTCCTTTCCGCGAGCATCCTCTGCTCTGATTGGTCAGACGGCCCAGTTTGTTTTGATTGGTCTACTGCTTACAGCAGTTGTCTCAAGCCAAACACTCATTACCATATCTGAATTTCAGTTCCGGAGGCTTCCTCAGCGCTTCCTACACACTGATACGAGCAGTAACAATGGCGTCGGTTTTTCCATATCAATTCCAACGCAAATCCTCATCCTTTTGGGGCCCTATGTTGCACCCAGCGCAATTGACTTTGTACACCGACGCATGTATCATTCCTATTTTGCACCCGACGCACAGCAGACTTTTCCCTCCACAGACGCACGTCGGTAAATTAGGGAATGAACTTGCACTCCCGGGGGCGATTCATCGAAAAGAGGAGGCGTGTTCCGGCGCAAACGTTCCCTGGTGCTATTTTGCAGTTCCAGAAAACAATTCCGCCACTGACCAAGAAAAACCTAGTCTAAAGTCAGTGGCGCGTATTCAGTGGCGCGTTCAGATGCTATTTTAAGGGCGCATGCTTGGCCATAATGTAGCATGTGCACAATGCGCATACACTTTGCTTCTCTCATCTACACAGTTCCCATTTTTGCAAACCATACATAATTACAAGGAAAAATATTCCACACGAGGGAAATCATTGTGGTGTCCATGAAGATGTGAAAAAATAGGCATAAATCTATCTTACACATTTACCCAAATTATTATACCCCTGTTTAACCGAAGCTAATTTGGGTGGGTTTCTCCCATCCCCATACAATGTCACTTCTCTGTCTTTTACGTCCCTGACGAGAACGTCGGTCTCCTCGGCTGTGAACCGCTCCTGGCGTGCGCCTGGCAAATCCGCCGTTATAATAGCATTCCGCCATGGAACAAGCACGCCTGCTTTTAAAGGGAATGTGAGATGACGCTGTGATTGGTTTATTTCACGTTACGCCCAAACCACACCTATGAATAGTGAAGCTACTTTAGACCAACCCATTTTAGATTTGCATCGAGCGCAAGAGTCATTTATCCCGCCAGTATAATAGCAACAGCGCCCGAGATCCGCCCACAGAGTTACTTGCGTTTGATACTTGCGTTTCAGATCGTTAAAATAGGGCCCTTGAAGTGGATTCGCAGTGCAGAAAATCGCATCTTTTCGACATGTCAACAACATGATCCAAACTCTAGCTACAACTACAGTGTTTGAGGGCAGGGTAAAGTAGACGTTGTTCACGGTCAGCCAATGAAGACCATGCTATTTGCAACAGGAAGTGAGACTGAAATTGCTGACGACTAGTTTTGGCAGTTCAGAATCGATTCTTTCTTTTAGGAGCCAATATCTTTATTTGTTATGCACTTTGATCTTTAAAACTTTGCAGACCTTTTACATTCACAAACAGCTACATTACACACTGTATGAAAGTTGATATAAAAAAAAGCACTTTAATATGTCAGAAATCACTTATAATTTTGCTTCAGAATCCTTTTTTTTTTTTTCACGCCATGGGTGACAACTAATGTTTTTAGATGGACATCATGGTAAGAAGTCCATAAACGTCATCTGTCTGAATATTAGATACGGAGATGTTGCTCCAGTCTCGCGGCGAGTGACAGATGCAGGCTGTCAAACGACAGTCAAAGTGTCATTCTTACAGCGCGTCGTCGGCCGTTTTGATTGATATGCGCTTTATGGAAGACGCCATCTGCAGCTTGGACACACGCCACTCAAAACTAGCAAGACTTTACACTTTGGTCAAATGTGTAAAACATAACACACATGATTTTAAACGTTTAATGCCAGAAGGACAAGATTTGTGTCACAGAACGTGCTCATCACCTCACTGACACTGGTGGAAAAATATTTGACAACTTTTAACTGTTTTGATAAATCTGCATCATTAGTGCAATGTCTGAACATATTGGTTTTCTGCACTAGTTGAAGATGACGAAGAGAATCTGATTCATCCAATTAGTGTCAAAATTTGGTTTATAAAGTAGAATACATTATCATTGCAGGTCTATTTCACTGAACATCTTTACCATTTCTTTTAATTGTACAGTAGCTCCTTATGATATAAGTAACACTAGCATTTAAACATGTTTGTATTTGAGGGAAACATTTACATTTAGTATAATATTAAACGTGACAGTCAGTGTCTAATGTTTTTTAAGGCTTTTTTTTTTTAAGTCTAAGGCATTTTTACAGTGTTTAACACAGTAATTTACTGTTGCCAGATGGACTGGATCTTGCAATTAATTCCAAGATTGTGACTAATCTTGGTTCAGTGGTCAATGCTTCATGCTTTATATTTTCTGTTTAGCAACTAGCCTTTTTTTCTTTTTGATCTCTGTTACTGCTAATGATGCAACAGCATTTGAAATATAGCTTTACTTAATCAGTCAGATTTTCACTGGTTTGGGATTAGTATGATAATCCCCTTTTACTGTGTTTTTGAGGCTAATTATAGTTACTGTGTTTAATCCGTCAAACCTCTTTTCTCACTGAAACTCATTTATTGTTTCCTTTTCCTTCATTTCTCCTTGTTCAAATCTCTTGTACTTTGTTGCACAGTTTGTCCTTGATTATCAACTAAAAGTCACTTAATGAAGTCGTATCAGAGCATTGTGGGAAATGCTTTTTCTAATACTAGAATACACACTTTGAAATATTGCATTTAGTTTTTCTACCAACTAAAATAGGGTAGTTTTATACAGGCTTTTGTTGATAGCAAGTTGATTGGGTTGTCTGGGTGTTTGTTACTTGGCACTTGTCTAAATGGTGTCCGGAATGGTTACTTACTAGGGTGCTGATTTGCAGTTGTTAGGGTGTTGTAGATGTTTGTTAGGGAGTGTCTAGGGTGTTCAGGGTTTTTGTTGGGAGTACCTAGGCGTTGCTGTGGTATTTTTGTCTCCCATTTTATCATCCTCCATGTGAAAGATCGATTTTGTTGATGTGTGAACTGTTTTGATTCATTTCATTACCCTCAGAGAAAAATATAAATGGCTTCAATTGTGGTTGTGAAGACCCATTATAAAGAAAAAAACACTACAGTTCAACTTTTTTTTTTTTAAATCACTGTTTTTATTTAGCAAGGATCCATTAAATTGATCAAAATTGATAGTAAAGACATTTATAATGTTAACAGAATAGTTTTTCAAATAAATGCTAAATCTTTCTATTTATCAAAGAATCCTGAAAAGAAAGGTATTATGATTTCCACAAAAAAAAAAAAAAATATGAAGCAGCACAACTGTTGATGGACAAAATGAGCAGCTATCAGCATATTAGAAGGATTTCTGAAGGATCATGTGACACTGAAGACTGAAGTAATAAAAAAAAAAAAAAATATATATATATATATATATATATATATATATATATATATATATATATATATATATATATATATATGCACATGCATATGATTCTGAATTTATTTGATCAAAAATACAGTAAAAAAAAGATATATAGTAATTAATATATATTTTTTATTTTATTTATATTTATTTTTACTGTAATTTTGATCAAATAAATTCAGTCTTGGTGAGCATAAGAGACTCTTTTGAAAACGTAAAAAAAATTTACCAACCCAAAAATGTTTGAACAGTTGTGCATGTGTGAAAAGATTTATTGTAAAATAAACTCGACAAATTCAACAACAACAAAAAAACAATACTTTTTTTTTAAGGCATAAAAACAATGATTAGACAGGAACCAGAGAGCGGGGGGCAGATCCGCTCCTGACAGTTTTACCTAATTAGAAAGATCCTTAAGAACCAGAAGGGGGAGAAACAGGCATTAATATGCAAACATAATGATCAGCTTAGCAGTACGTCCCCAGTTCCCATGGATCAGCCTGTCTGTCTGTGTGAAAATTGAGGTTTGGTCTGCTAAAATATGAGCCTTCGGTTTAGACTGATAAATTGCAACACTCAGTAAACTCGAGTCAATCGATAAACCGAGAGCTGCCAGCACAGAGCTGGAGAAAAAGCTATTCACGAACACGGCTTCAGTATTGTAGGTTACATTACGACATAATTGGGTTTTAGATTTGTAATTACAGCGCGTGCATATGATTCTCATCAACATTCGTGTCATTTTGTCTCATTTCACACATCTTCGCCCTTAACGTTAGCCTGTAATTTCCACCGTCTGAATTTTAAGTCTCTCAAGAGCTACATAGACCATCTTAATCTCAGGTTAACAACCACAGTGATGCTAATTCACTTTGCAAACTCAATTTAGACCGTATTAAACTGTTAGTATGCTACCTTGGGCTACATGCCTCAACCATACGCTGACAACTTTTAGAAGTGTAATCAGCTTCCAAGGGCATGTTTCGCATTTACTACGACAATCGAATGCACTTGAACGCTTCAGGCCTCAGGTAGATTGAGCCATCAGCTGGGTTTTCAAGACACACACGCTGAATCGCAAACTAGTGTTGGGAAACCTAGAGCTTAGCTAGCCTTAGTCTCAGCATGAAGTCTGGTCCTATTTGCAGCTTATTATGGCCAAGAACCGACAGATATGACATGTAAAGTAGCTACTATAATTCAGTTTGTTTGTACGTGACATTTAGGTTTAGTTTAGGTGCATGTCTACATGAAAGATGGCAGAAAGCAGCACTGCAGTGTATGGTAGTGAATGACTTTGCAAAGTTATTTTTTATTTCAATTAACATGAATAAAATGCTTTGGTAAATCATAATTGTATTGATAATTTTGTCATAATTTTCTTTTTATGTCAATTTTGACTTTTTATCTCATAATTATGACTTAGTGTGTCAATTTCAACTTTTTATCTCATACTTATATGCTAGTATGTCATAATTTGTATGTTTGTCATAACATCATGACATGCTTTTTATATAAATTTCGACTTTTTATCTCATAATTATGACTTAGTATGTAAATTTCAATTTTTTATCTCATACTTATATGCTAGTATGTCATAATTTGTATGTCATAACATGACATGCTTTTTACATAAATTTCGACTTTTTATCTCATAATTATGACTTAGTATGTCAATTTCAACTTTTTATCTCATACTTATATGCTAGTATGTCATAATTTGTATGTCATAACATGACATGCTTTTTATATAAATTTCGACTTTTTATCTCATAATTATGACTTAGTATGTCAATTTCAACTTTTTATCTCATACTTATATGCTAGTATGTCATAATTTGTATGTTTGTCATAACATCATGACATGCTTTTTATATAAATTTCGGCTTTTTATCTCATAATTATGACTTAGTATGTCAGTTTCAACTTTTTATCTCATACTTAATGCTAGTATGTCATAATTTGGATGTGTGTCAATTTTGACTCATCTCATAATTATGACAGTACGATAACGACAAAGATACAGCTCTAAAAAATCGTTCTCAATATTAAAGAATAGCAGAGTTCACCTCACAGCTATAATGATAACGGCACAGAGAAACGATAGCGTTGGAATCACTTTCAGAACGATTTTATCCAGACAGCCAATCAGAATCAATCCTGCTGTAACGAGTTTGAGCATTTAAAGTGACAGACAATCACGCGCTTGGAATAAACAGAACAATATATCCCCTGGTGTGGACGCTAATGGAGTTATCTTTATAGTTATCGTTCTTGGTGTGAACGGGCCTTTAGTATATCAGTTTCGATTTCGATTCAATTATGATTTACCAAAACATGTTTTTTTCTTATGTGATGGAAATGGGCTTCAATAGTTTCAGACTTGAATGCATGACTAAAGTCATAAGTAAGAGCTTAATAGCTGCACTAGACGGTGGCATAGAGTACTTCCATTAGCCACTGCTACCATAAAAATAAGAAAAGAAAAAATCATTATGCTGTTTTAAGGAGATCCCGCATTATTTATTATGCTTTTACAATAGTAGCAATCACCTAACTTTGGAAATTCTCCATACCATGGTTAGCATAGTCAGTTTCCATAAGGATCAGGTCACTCTGTGCTGTATTATGTTCACAATGAAAAATGTTGTGTGGCCAATAATCAAGTAGAGTTGTGCGAGCTCTGTGTTGCGTGATGACCGGCGCTGCTCTCACACGGATTGAGCAAGACTGCGGCACATTGATATTCAGGCCACGACTCCCTCTGGTTTTAATGACAGTGCTTAAGGGCAAGGCAGAGCTAGCATGCCAGCTGCCGGTATTAGATCGCTCCAGCCTAATGAGATAAATACAGTCATTAGTGCGTGTGTGTGGGGCTGGGAAATGGAGTACTATTGAGGCATAACACACAGGAGACACGGCGAGGGGATGCAGGATCCAACCGGACCCTTCAGTCGCTCGTAGACTCAGCGTTTGGATCATGTAGTCACGGCTTATCTTCAGCAAACACGCATGTACGTTATGTCAGTAAACTGAAGCCCCGGGCGATATGTGTGTCAAATTAAAAAGACATGTAGGAATCTTGGGAGTGGAGGTTTGTGATTACTCCCGACTAGAGTGTGCGTTTGTGGAAATGTAATTGAATTCTCAATTGTTAATTGATGTTGTGCAGTTGTTATTCAAATATATGTTTATCAGAGTGAATCTCATGAAAACTGTCAAGAAATATTCAAGTCATTTTTCACACACACACTCAAAAAAAGTGGATCTTATGTTTGCATTATTATAATGAAGCCCATTTTTAGGACCATTAAGATTTTTTTGCTTTGTGACATGACAAGTAAGCACATTTTCCTCCTTCCCAAATTAGTTGCCTTCGATAGTGCGATACATTTTTTTATTCTCATTACTCTAATGACAAACAATTTATAATATTTAAACATTATATATTATAATATTTACATTGCACAATATTACATTTTTACATAAAATTACATGCTTTAATAATATTTATTCTATCATTATATAATATTAATGTTTTAAAAAATTGTATATTAATATAAATAATATGTAAATGATATACTATCGAAAAAGTGCAATTGTAAGTTTGCATCATGATATTATTTGTTGACCTGAATTTAAGTTATGCAGTATAAAATTGAATATTCTGAATACAATTCTATGTTTTATATATCTGTTCACAGGCTTCTGTCGGACTTACCGGACTTTTGGTTGTAAACCCTGATATTACAAGAAATATATATTTTTTAAACATTTTTTATTTATTTATTTAATTTAATTTAATTTAATTTAAAAATATATATTTTTTATTAAATTTTTTTATTATTGAATGTAAACGTGCTTAAATGTCATGAAAAGAATATTACAATGCAACAAAAAAAAAAAATCCTATAATAAAATATTATTTCCTTTTTCTTTTCTTTTGATTTTATTGTGAAATATGACTTCTATTTTGAGATTCACCCATCACAACCATTTGCAAAATAATTTACCTTGACCATTATTCTTGTTGGGTTGTATATCATTTGGATTTTATTGTTTAAGAAGAATAATGATCATTTACTAAGCACCTATTCACGAGTTTCACATTGATCACCCAGTCAGTGAACCAAAAGCCTGACGCTGATGTTTCATTACGGCGTCACTCTCCTGAAGTCTGTGTGATCATCTCACCCACTCTCTCTCATTATTAGCTTTATTCTGGATATAACCTTTTCCTCTTCTGTCTTTATCTGCCTGTCAGCAAGGAGACCCCGCCTGACCTCAGATCAGTGCAGAGGAATATGTGAGTTTTTGAAGGTTTGGGCTTAGAAATGTGCTAGAGAAATCACTACAGGGCATTGGGCACTGATGCGCTTGGTTTTGCAGGCGTGTGTGTTTGTGTTTTCAGGCTGGTACATGGGGAACCAATCATTAAAGTTTCTACAGAAAATTCTGCTTTGGTACTTGGAAGTGCAGGGAATCTGTTGAGTCACCAATTATGAAAACATAACATATCCTCCTTTTTCTCTTTATGTGTCCATGCTTTCTTTCTTTCTATCTTTCTTTCTTTCTTTCTTTCTTTCTTTCTTTCTTTCTTTCTTTCTTTCTTTCTTTCTTTCTTTCTTTCTTTCTTTCTTTCTCTCCTCACTTTCTTCAAACCCTCATCCAGGTTTGGGAGGAAAAAAGAGGATAAAGCCAAATCTAAGGCTAAACAACTGGGCGCTTTGAGCGAAGAGGAGATGGACAAGAGTGAACCTGAGGTGTTTCTGTCGAAGTATGTTTGCCTTATAAGAGTATTATTGTAACATGTTTTATTTAACCCATAAAATTCTAATAGAATTTGCTAATGCACCTATGTAGAAATGCTTAAACCAGTTCTGGATGTTAAATGCTCTATTTGTATAATTGGTTGTTCTCTTCTTACCGTAATTAAAGGAGGAAGGAAAAAATTTAACTCAATTATATATGTTTGCTTAACAGTGTTTTGGATGTTTAACATTTCTAGTATCCAAGACTTCTCTAAAGAGTGTGTTTTTAATCCCACAGGAGTGAAAGGAACAGCCCTGCTCTTGACCGTTTCGCCTTCCCGGATGTCGAAGATGATGACCTGGATCCCAACTATGCTCGCATCAACAATTTCAGAGAACCCCCTGCCTCCAGTCACTCCCCGTATCCAACCGGGACTCCCACCCACAACTACTCTCAGCCTCCTGTCCTCGTCCCGAACAGAGAGCCGCCCAATGAGGTGGAGCTAGAGGGCCTTTATGCAAAAGTGAACAAGCAAAGAGCCGCCCCTCCTAAGAATGACAGGTGGGAACCAGTCCAAACGAATTTTTATTGCATAAAATGACAAATATTGTGTGTTTTGTTTTGTGTGTGACCAGTACTGATTATGTATCCGATAACCAGTAGCAGAATCATTTTAATTGTTTTATTTTGGCTATTTGACACAATAAATAGACATCTGTTTGACTACAACAGTAAACAGATGAAAGAATAATAATCATAATGTGTTTAACATCTTATTATTATGATTAAAATATTCATAATACATGCAACCTACCAAAAATCCAGGCACATCGGTAACGAACGCTTTAGCCTTTTAGTCGAATCAAGCTGAAATATTGACAGACGTGTCTCTGGAGTCATTTGTGATTTACTGTGTAGCTGTACAGTCTGTATATATACAGAGGGAATGTACTGGTGAGTTTTTAGTCCGGGTTGAGTGGTCTCAACGACCGAGCCCATTGATTTGTTGTCTGGCGGTAATTATGCGTGAGTGTTGCAGTGTCCGTGGGGACCGTGTTCCTTCTTGCTCTAGTCCTACCATCGATTCGCACAAGATTATCTTCCTTGCGCTGTGCTGTCCACCGAGCTCAGAAGAGCTGTAATCCTGTCACACTCACAGACTCGCTCTTGCACATGAGAAATACACTGAGAAACACATTTGGATACCTTCTCAAGGCCTGACAAAGCACGATATATATATATATATATATACTACAGTAGTACTACTGTAAAATCATAATAAATGTATGTAAATCGCATAGAACATTTGTGAATAAAGCACCGTTTCCATCCAGCGAGACGAAGCGAACAAAATCGTCACTTCCTGATAAACACGTGCCATATATCACTAAGAGAAATGTAAGTTGCTGCAGTAGGAGGAGCCATTTTGCATCTTATTTCATATGTAATAAATAATTTGCGCCTCAGAGCACGCAGACAAAACTCGGTCATGTTATCTTGCTTTCGGAGGCGGATGCTGCTGTCTGGGAACGCAGTCCGAATAATTATACCGAATCACTTTGCCGATCAAAAGTCACATGACTTTTTTGATGCACATCGAGGAATTTACTCGGTAAATGTGTTTCCATCAAAGTTTATGCGCATGGTTTCTTATCTGATACATTTTTTTTTTTATCCGCCTTAATGGAGCGCATACATTTTTTATGTTTATTTTAGGAATTTATGCACATCTTTGCGTTTCCATCCAGCGTTATTTTATGCAATATCCTAAAATGCACATAAAAATAGGTGGAGGGAAACATAGCTACAAACCAACTAGACCACAGATTTATTGTGGTGAAAAACTGCTGCAACTTTTCTATTTTGGCAGAAACTATGATTACTGTTAAACTTTTTGTAAAGTCTTCATACAGGTTTGGGAAATGGGTTCTTATTTATGTTTATTTTTTTACTAAAATAAATACCGAAAACCGGATGATTTTCATGATGATAAATGACATAGATAGTATGGTTACCATGGTAACCACGTTTCTGCCACAACACCATAATTCCTACATATATTGTTACTTCTGGAAAATCATAAATTA
Source organism: Rutilus rutilus (assembly GCF_951802725.1). Taxonomy (NCBI): domain Eukaryota; kingdom Metazoa; phylum Chordata; class Actinopteri; order Cypriniformes; family Leuciscidae; genus Rutilus; species Rutilus rutilus. The sequence goes on along the minus strand of NC_140210.1, from coordinate 5,895,097 downwards.
TTATGGAATCTCCTTCAAGCATAATTTTTATTCTATACTAGTGCTGTCAAATTGATTAATCACGATTAATCGCATCTAACATTAATGTTTGTAAACATATAATATATTTGTGTGTGTATATATTTTATACACCGCTTTCTGATGAAAAAAAAAAAATATTTTTATGTATTTATTTGAAAAAACATATTATCATTATACTACAGTTCTTTTATCTATATTTTAATTCAGTTCATTGTAGTTTTGTTTTGATGTTGAGTAAATGATGACAATTACTTTCTCAATCATTTTAATTTTTGTGTGAACTGTCCCTATAATGGCATTTGATGAACAATCGTGACACCGTGTTGGGTCACCATAGAGTAAAATCTGTCAGCGTCTGACAAGTGGAACTCACTAATGTGACAGTACGAGCAGATTACACAGGGTCTTATCAAAGAAGAAAGTGTGAGAAATGTCTCGCCTGGACCTATGAAATGAAACCATCGCTAGAGTGTGTGCGCACAAGTCTCGATTTTCATGTCAGAGAGCAAATAAGAGAGAAAGATAGCGGGAAAGAGACGGTCAATTAACCACAAAGTAACAGCCAGACAGATCCGCGAAAGCCCCCTCCTCATCTCGCTGTCTCGCTTTCTCCGAGTGCTGATGTCTCATCTACTTTAGCAGGGTACTTAATTACCATTCTCTCTCGCGTGTGTCGCCTGACTGCTCCTAACAGCCCTTTGTTCTTGCTGGCATTTTGTGCATAATAGATGTGGCTAATAAATGTTAGTGCTGATCAAACATGGAAAATAGAGCCTCGCTTTCCTTGTTTGGGAGAGTTTGAGCGCCGCACGGCCATTTTTCAGCAGAAATGCTGACACAGAGTCAGTGGCAGCCAGAAAAGCTGGCCCCGGCTCCAGATATCTGGACCGCCTCCAGCGCTGAGGAATGGGCCTAATCGAACTAATGGCCCACCGGCCGTGTACCGTGGCCAACTCTAATTCTGTGAAGAAACTGCTGTTTCTTAACGCCTTCCCTCCATTTCCGTGTTGTTCTCCATCACGTTGGAGCAGTAAACTCTGTTAAGATGGATCTGGAGCCATATTGCTTGTATTTCTACATTGCACTGTAAAATTAGGTTTACTTCTCACAAAACCGGTTAGCATACTGTCCATCTTTTCTTTTCTTTTTTACCATGATGACTACTTTCCACCATAACACCATAATTGTTTCTACTGGAAAATTATAAATTATTGCTTATTATAAATTATTGAAGCATCTCTTTCAAGCTCGCTTTATTTTATTTGAATTATTTTACTTTATCTTCAAGTGCTATGACAGACTTAGAAATTCCCATAGGTTCCTGATGAAAATGTACTTATGAAAATATAATAATAACAATAATACAAATACATCTTGATGTTGTTGTTGTTGTTATTATTTTAAAAAAAGAAATTTCCTAATGAAAATCTACTACAATTTACAATTTTATTTCAGTTTTGTGGATGTAGAATATATTACATTATATATTTTCATGTCTAAAAAGATACAGATATTGATTTTATTTTATAATTATATGATTTTTTATATATATATATATATATACACACACATAATGTTTACATGTGAAAATATACAGATTTTAATCAAATGTTATTTTAATAGTCAATGGCTTTGACTATGACTTATACATTTTCATAATGTAGGTACTTAAAAATATATACTAGGAGTAGCAGTGGTAACAATAATAACAACAACAATACTTTGTAGTAATAGAAGTAGTAGTCGTATTAAAAATTATTGATATGAAAAACAAATGCTAGGTTCCATATGAAAATGTACAACAGTTTAATTGTAGGAACAATAACTCAGATTTCTTGGCCTGAAATGGTACGTGTGTGTGTGTGTGTAAGGGGAAAACTAAAGTTGTACATTACGTTAACCATAATCCTGAAACTTCTAACTATATTTTCAATATGTTTATCCAATTAATCAGAGAAATAAATGGAAAGATATTCATTTCTCATTTCCCTGAGCATTTCCTGTGCTGATCCTTGTGGCCACACACATCTCTGACAGCCCTATCCCGACAGAGCAAGACTATGTAATTGAGGAGTGGACATATTCATTAAGACCTCAATGGCAGGTGTGTTTAGAAAAGGGTGTCGCTTCTGATTACAGGCCTGTGTGGTGGCGTCCAGCCGGAAAAGATGGCAGCCTGTTGTCAGATCTCATTATAAAACACGTCCTGCAGAAATAAGATAGAGGTATAGAGATGAAATGAACGGAGAAGCGGAGAGAAGTGCGTCACGGTTTCTAGCATTACCTGTATGTCAATATCTATTAATTCAGGGATTATTTGGCTGTCCAGGCTCCATTTTGTTGACAGCTTCCCAGTCAGATTGTGGATTAATTCCCCCATCTATAATCATATTCATTAGTCAGTGAAAACTGATCCAGGACCAGCATTCCTTGTCAGACAGGGCCTAAAACTAACTTTTTGCCCCAATTGCCGGTGATTTTAATATTTTACCGTGAAACTGTTTTTGCAAAAACAGACAGTTATGACTCCGACATTTTAGATACCACTGAAAAGTCACAAATCTTAATTACAATTTTGATACCACAGCTAAAACTACTAGCCTAACTAATAAATGTAGGCTATAAATGTAAATATAGTTTTCACTGTATACATTAAACAGATTAACCCTTATTAAAGTTACAAAAGTGTATTCCGTCGAGAGCAGTTAGTTATTTTTTTCTTTGTCCTTTGTTGTTTTATGAACATTAAAAATGCAGAAAAGAGCAGGATAATTAGGCTGCTGTTACTTTAAGACCTAAAGCATGGATCCAATATACTGATACTGATACTAATTGACTTCCCTTTTAAGTCTTCTTGCACTTGAATATTTAGATAGGCAAGGCTTGCACTCTCAGTGTTACAAAAGATTCTATTTCAGATAAATGCTGTTCTCTTGAACTTTCTATTCATCTAAGAATCCTGAAAAAAATAATAATAATAATGATAAAAGTGCAATCACAGTTTATCTGCAATTTTACAGCTGCTTCAAACATGGCTTATCCAATCGGAAATTTGGGTCAAAGTGTATGTTTTATTTTAAGTTTTCTTGACTAAAGAGGCCCGTTTACACCAACAAGTCCAGTTCGACACAGAAAAAGCAAAAAGAGAAATATAAAATATTCACAAACAATTTGTTCCATAAAATATTTTGTAATATGTAAAAATAGTTTTTTCAAACCAAAACTTTTGAGATGATTTGATGTGAAGAGGGGTAGGAAAATCGCTCGCATTCACGACTAGATCACGCACACACTCACAGGTAGCGTAGCTTTCTGTTGCTCAACACAAGCGCTAATTAGCTTTACTCAAATGTAACATAAACAGGTAAAACACAGCAGGAAACCGACACGGTCCGTGATGATGATCTCAGATTGCTCTGTTTGTCTAATTCTGTCTCAAAGAAGGAAAGGTAATATCTCCGGCCTTTCCACGGTTTGCGCGGTACCGCAATCATAACACACCAAATGAACTGGTGATGACAGCCAGCCTTCAGAAGCGCTCTCATTTGTACGTGTATGTGTGTGTTTAAGCATCCATGTGTTTTTTTTGCAGTATTTCTGTGTGCTATGTTCTGTTTCTTCAGCCTTCTCCCTCTAAAGCACTCCAGGTCTGCTCCAGTCCTGTAACTAATATGAATATGATGCATACATGCTCGACGGGAGCTAATTAAACATTGATAGTGTTTCTCATTCAGTGGGTCATGTGGACTCTCAATCAAAATGGCAGCTCTAATTGCGTTCTTTGGGATTAGATAATGGATGCCGTTCCCGCACCGCGTGTCCTCCACCAGCTGCTGGAGTGCCATAGATCGCTGCCTCTAGTATTTTCAATTATTTTGAAGTTGGCAACATCTGTGGATGGAGTTTCTAGAAAGTTATACATGTGTAGTGTATGTGTAAGTTAAAAAATGTAAAATTTGACATGGATCATAGCACTTCTTGGCAATTTCTTGCGTTCAGTGTAAGTCAGTTATATTTATTTGTTTAGATTTAATAATAATACATAATTAATAATATAAATATACAATAATATATATATATATAATATATATTATTAATGTATAATACATTAAATTTGTTATTATTTGAGGTGCTTTACATGAATTTGAGGAGAAAGTTGAAGCAGTTTAAATGGTTGATTTTATAATGCAAGTTCTGCTTTGAATCAATACATGCCCTTAGGTTACATGTGTGTTTATGGAGCTCACAGATGGATAATTTAGTACACTGAATTTTACATCAAGTGCAGTTTATTTTCACTGCATTTGATCTGGGAATCTGACAAACAGAATTGCACATTAACTTTGGCCTCAAATCAAACGCTTTTTAAACGTTAGGATGAGACAGATTTACTGTGATATACATGATTACTTTATGTGCTTCTAGATGTTCCCTTACATTTTCATCTGATGGACTTTCTTTTTATTGTGATTGATTGCAGGGAAGCTCTTTTTTTTTTTACAGTGCAGTTCCCCGTATATACTTTGTACTTATTATAGCAATTACAATAACTGGGTTATAACTACGCACTAACCCTGAACCTTCACCTAAACCTAACCTTAACCCACAGTTACCTCATATTACCAAGTACTTTTTGGGTAAATACACTGCAAGTACACATACTGTAAAATAAAGTGTAACCGACTGCAGTATATTGATCCTAATTATCTGTGAGGTCATTGCTTAGATTTGTGAAGATGCTTTCCGGAGTGGTTGATGGGAGTCTGTCTTGTTTCTCTGTCTTCATGTTGCAGTAATGAAGAACGATTGCAGCAAATCCGAAATCAGCTTCAAAAGGTGAGACCGGCTCCATCCTATGAAGACCTGAGCAACCGAAGACGCCAGGAGTACGACCCTTCACGAGTGAGTGCATGTGTGCTCTCTTGCTTTCTTCCAGGAAGTGACAGACTGAAGTCTGGCTGGTTTCTCAGGCACTGATTCAAAGCTCAGATTATCAGGGTTCATCTCGTGGTGTGTTTCAAGCCAAATCTAAAGTACTCTGACTAATCTGTTCTCTGCTTAGACACAGGACCCGCTCACTAGCCGCGTTTCCGTTACCCTTCAAATTGCGCAAATTGAAATTGCGAATGGAAAATATGCTCAATGGAAACACGTCAATTTCACAAAAACTCCCATTTATCGCAAAAAAAGTTTTTACGCTCGCATGAGGTGGTTTTTCAGGCAATTCGAAAAAGAAATGTTTTGCAAAACTGCAATGGAAACAGTTTTTGCGCATTTACAGGTCACCTGACGACGTGTGTTTGGACAGAATACGAGACCGAGTTCATTGAATTCATATAAGACGAAAGAATTACAGGAACACTGGATTCTAAACCTCAAAGAAATGCCACAATCAAGACCTCGAAGCAGATATGAGGGAGAAACACCCAGAAACACCTCATGTGTGCCGCTCTCAAGTATAATAAGGGTCGTTCCTTACCATTAATGCTTGGAAAACACACATACATCTCCTTCGATTAATAATAATGGAAGGATTTTACTTATCGCGAGAGGAAAAAATGTTTTTGGTCGCATAAGATCGGTTAATGGAAAAAATCGCAAAAGTTTTGCGCAAATGGAAACGCGCCTATGGTCTTCCTTGCTTACGGGAATACATGTTATAATGTGATTGTTTATAATTAGTGATTTTTTTCCAGTACTACAAACCTAACGTCACATTTCATGATCTACTGCATCATTTTCTATTATAAAAAAAATGGAACATCCCTTAAAATTGTCATGTACAGGAAAGTTCCATCATTTGGACCCTTTCTAAAGCATGATGGGTAAATAATCCCAATCCACTTGCTCTTTTTTTACACAGATTGTAGTGTTGACTGCATTTGTTGAGCTCAAGCATCCAGCATACCAAAGTTGTTGTAATATCAAACTGATGTTTTCCTTTAATTTATGAGTAATTAAAGTTTATTAATATCTACAGACCAACATTTGGTTCCAAACTAGCTAGATGTTGCTGAATGACAGCATCATTTAGACTAAATCTGGTAACTCAGGTACTTCAACTGTTAATCATTACTTTTTATTACATTTTATAAATGTATGTATTTTTATTTATTCATATATTATTATAAATACATATATTGTATATATAATTATTTGTATTACACAATTTATTTAATTATTATATAATTTAAGCTATTTTTATTTTGTTATTTTTGCTTTCTGCTGGAAAAAGAACAAAATTACTCTGTTTTTTGTTTTTTTTCAGACATGTCCCAGATTTTGGTAACAGGGTTGAAAAAACTCCAGACGTCAGAAACAAATAATATAGGATTTATTTCTGTTCATATTTTCTAAAGGTCATGATCCTCCATTCCACAGAGTCTTTGTCAGAAAATAATTCAATTTTTTTAGGGTTTCAAGCCCTATTTTGTACATTGAGGGCCACTTTCAAAAGTGCATTGTCAAAGGTGATTGTGTTAAAATGAGATTGTGTGTGTGTGCGTGTGCGCGTCTGTGTGTGTGTGTGTGTGCGTGTGCGCCTCTGTGTGTGTGTGTGTGTGTGTGTGTAAATTCTCCTGCAACTTTATGAACTCCAAACTCAAATTTGAGTTGCTTTTTCACCCTTTAATCAAGTCAGTTTCTCTTCTGATCTGCCCTGAAAACTCTATTGCAACCACTTATTTCCATATATCCCCACCTTTCTTTTTCAACCCCTTTGTGTCTTTTTTTGGAGGAGGTTTGCTTTCAAATTGAAGGCTTACGATATTCGTGGTATGGTCTTCTGCATGCATACTGTATGAACCCAGATGTATTTTTAGATCCTGATGTTGTCTAGTTGGCTTGTTCTCTAGGTAGTAGTTTGTGTGGGTGTGTGCGTGGGTGGGTGTGTGTGTGTGTGTGGTGGGGCGTCTGCATTGCCCAGAGCTTTAAGTGAGCTGACCCATCCCTTGACATCCCGCACCTACACGCCGCACCGCTGGGCACACATGCAAATTCAGCTGCAATAATCCTCCTAGCTTCCCGTCAGGGTTTTGTTTTTCATCCCTATGACAGCAGCACGTCTTGCTATCGTCTTGGTCTTAATGTGCAAACCGAGGGCTGTTTATCACCCATAAACCCCCAGCACCAGACATGTCTCGCTTAATACATAACTAAAACGGTATTAATAAATAACTATTTGGGTCATTAAGGAAGATATGCATCTCGCTGTCTGATCCATGCGTTAGTCTCGTTCAGTGGTTCCTCCCACTGCATTATGAGAGTCTGTCATTCATGGTGATGATGCTCAGAGATGAGTGTTAGCATTAATGCTCTCTTTTCACTCATAAATATGAGATGGGCACAAAGATTATGCCAAGCTCTTTCCACAGCCATTTTAATATTCTCTACTGTTAATTCAACCAAAACAATAGACAATTGCTACCCTGGTAATCCAGAGTTCTCGCGAGAGCACAAGTTGAATTTGCTCAGCGAGTTACTCTGGCGTCGAGTAATGATGCTCATTAAATATGCCCTTGTATCCGAGCTGCACCAATCACATCGGGTTATCTGATATAGGCGGGCCAGAGGCGAGCTGAACAGATGACGACAGCGCTGTGACGTCGAAGTCATTAGTAAACATTGCAAGATGGCTATGGATGAACACCAGTTGTTTGAAACGGCTTTGGCCGCTACAATGAACGAGTTAGACTTGGCTTTTTATCTAAAAGAGGAACAGAAGACGGCGCTCGAACCGTTCCTTTGCAAGAAGGACGTTTTAGCTGTTTTGCCGACCGGATACGGTAAGAGTCTAATCTACCAGTTAGCTCCGCTGGTAGCTAAGCGTATGGGGCTTGTTGTGATTGGTCATAGTGTTATCCAATTGCGTGCAGTGAGATTTTCAAATGCACGCTTGGTGCCGGCCCTCGAGCTGGCCGATTTTCATTAGTCGATGCCAGACCATTAATCTTTCAGATTTAGGTCTGGATTTTCCAATTGCATAGAATTGCATGCCTTTTTTTTTTTTTTTTGATGAATCATGTCACTTCAAACCAGTGTTATTTTAGTATAATTTATACACTATTATATATTTTATTAATATTTTGAATTAGCTTTTATTTTTATAATTTCTGTTTTCATTTTCATTTTAGTTTAAATTTTAGTAATTTTGCTATGTTTTTTTTTTCATTTGTATTATGTTTTTAACATATTTCTATATAGCTGTAGCTATATTTAATTTTATTTCAGTTTTAGTTTCAATATTTTTAGTTCTTATTTTATTTCAGTTATTTGCCAGATGCAACATTTCCATTTTTTATATATATAAAAGATGTATAAGTCTTAGTATATAAGTATATTAGATGATATTGAATCATCTAATATATAAGTTAAAGTATACAAGTTTTCATCTAATATTTTATTTCTTCTTTATTTAAATTACCAAAAACAAAACAATTTTTATTTGTTTACCGTTAACAATAACGATGCTTTTTTTGTCCATACAGTAAAAGTCAATGGGGTCCAATGTTGTTTTGACCCAATAAAAATGTTTTGTCTTTAAAAAGACCTCCTTTTGTGTTCTAAATAAGAGAGAAAATCATACAGGTTTGAAGTGACAGAATTTTCATTTTTTGGGTGAACTATCCCTTTAGTGTTAAGATGGTATCGAGAAAACTTGCTCAGCTCGTTGCCTTTCAAGATTTTTTTGCACTGTCTGCTCCTTGTGTAAAAATAAAATAATAAATGACAAATGGGGGCATCCAACAAGATGTTATGAAGATGAGACATTGTGAGACATGAGATTTATTATGCATTAAAAGTATGAGAGAAAATATGCTGAAACAGTAGGAAAAGAAGGGGGGAAGCCAGACAGAACCACAGAGATGAGAAAATAGACAATTTCGCTCAAATCCCTTCTAGAAATCACATGGTTTAAAAATGGCAAGGGTGTCTGTCAGCGTTCTCTTCTGGGCACTTTAAAACAAAAACTCAATCTAAATTGGAACAAAGGCTTTTTTCAGAAGCACTTATCGGAGCCCTGAACTCTGTCATTTCAGCGCCCGGAGCCACGCTCGCGTCCACCCAGATGTCCAGCACTTCATTTTCCAGAGATTGAGGGTTGTGTCCAGGGCTCGGCAAAGTTTACAATTATAGTTTATATGATTACACACATCTTCTGGAAAAACACAACTTCATTGAGACTTTCCAGGAACGCCTGAGAGAGAAAATAGAAGCTCTGATGCTGGAAAGAGAGTGACGTATCTAGTGTCCGATGTTGCATGAAAAATAGTTTTTCTTTCATTGTTTGTTAAATGATGATGGGTTAGAGTTGTCAATATAGATTAACCTTTAATTTGGATGCATTGAAGCAAATGTACATCCCAGCTGTTCTAATGAATGGTGTAATGATTAACAACCATTAACAGTTTTACTATCTGGTGAGATTGCATTTCTTTTTGCCGCCAGCCAACTTAAATTTGGTTTGAACAACGTGCCATTTATACAATTTCTGTGAATAACGTTTACACAATTTACTCCTATTCAGATCAGTCTAAACATATTTCTGGCTAGCATTAAACATTTAATTAGAATCAAATCATATTTTATTTACTTTGCTAAATGGCAAAAAAAAAAAAAATCTAATAAATGCAGTCTTGGTGAGCATAACACTTTTTTCAAAAGCATAAAATGGTTCCATTAGTTAGCTTTAGTTAATGCATTAAGTAATGTTATCTGATAATGAGCAATACATTTGTTACAGTATCTGTTAATCTTTGTTAACGTTATTGTATAAAAATACAACTGTTCATTGTTAGTTCATATCAGCTCAGGTCCATTAAAGGGCTGGTATGATGCCCTTTTCACAAGATGTAAAATAAGTCTCTGATGTCCCCAGAGTGTGTATGTGAAGTTTCACTTCAAAATACCCCACAGATATTTATATATAGCATGTTAAAGTTGTCACTTTTTGAGGGTGAGCAAAAACGCACCGTTTTTGTGTCTGTTCCTTTAAATGCAAATGAGCTGCTGCTCCCGGCACAGGGGGCGGAGCTTCAAGAGCTTGTGTCCTCTTACCTCACACAGACATGCACTGAAAATTTCAAATAAAAATTAGCCTTTTATGTTCAAACCGAAGTCAGACAATGTTGGAGAGACTAAAGAAGAAGTGACAACATGTAGACAACATTTCTGAATGGTTAGTTGGTGAATTCATGTAGCTTGTGTGTAGTTATTTTCTAGTCATTGATTAGCATATTCTGTCTTGATAATCTATAAATCACGTTCCCGGGGGCGGGGTTTATGTAAATTTTAGGGTTGGTGATGTCACTAACCCGGGAGGAATGTCGTGTAGTCCCGACCAGCCGTTTGTTGTCATCCTTAAAAAGCAATTTCTTTAAAAGCAAATATCTCCCTTTGCTTTGAACTTTGAGCGTTGTAACTTTGCAGATGATGTTTATGCTCAAACAGCAACATTACACACTAACTAAAGTTAGAAAAGTGAAATCATATTCAACCACCCCCTTTAACTAATGTTAACAGATACAACTTGTGATTTGAATAATGTATTATTAAATATTAAAATTAACATTAACTATTAATAAATGCTTTAGAACTATTCTTCACTGTTAGTTCATGTACATTAATGTAGTTAACTATGTTAACAAATGAAACCTTTTTGTAAAGTGTTACTAAAAAATCTTACCAACCCCAAACTTTTGAACAGTAGTATATACTGTTTTTTTTTCTTTTTTTTTTTCTGTTTTTTCTTATAATCAATGACTATAAGTTAATAGTTGTATTTAACCATTGCTTGAACCATATATTGTCATATTTAGAGCTGATTGGTAGTTTTAATGTTGACTGGGAAAAATCATCCATAGTATAAACGCTTTGACAGTGTCCGTGTGGTAAATGAACTTACTACATTGAGAACTGGCAGTTTACTCAGAAATATATGAATGAATATGTGAAATGAATAGAAGGATGAATAGTTGCTGTCAGAATAACAGAAGAAACGGAGAAGGACGTTCAGGCCACCATAAGGACTAGCATGTGGTGTAGACGCACACACACACACGAACACACACACACACACACACACACACACACACACACACACACAGCAGGGGCTGTGGTGTATGATTCATTAACAACAGAAGAATTTAATTGGATTACAGACTGGTTTTCACAGACCTTCAGTCTGTCTCGTGTGTGTCTGTCTCGTGTGTGACAGTGTGTGTGGTTGTGTGTGTGTGTGTGTGTGTGTGTGTGTCTGTTCTTCAGATCTCGACTATGATCTCATACCGCACAAGTAGGGATGAACCAGTAGAGAGTTTCTGACCAATGGAAGGAATAATTATTAGTACATTATTAGTGGCGTTTCCAAAGGCTAGCATCACTGTTACTATGATACTCAGGGGTAGTGATTCGAACAAACCCCTGAAAGACTGCGCTATGGACAGCAAATTGTGTGGCCTCTTGAAGGGAGGTTTACTTTTACCTTTCTAAGTTACAGTTTTGCCTTCTTGCTTGCATTGAAGGAGGGACCCAAACAATATCCAGAGAGCAGATTATCATATGCCACTTTTCCACTGCATGGCTCTGCTCGCTTTACTTTGGCTTGGTTTGCTTTTCCACTGCAGTTTAGTACCGCATCAAAGTGGGTGGGATTATAGACTGATTGTTATAGTTGTGCCAAATCCAATGACGCTGGAAGTGACGATTCTCTCTGACCAGTCAGTGATCTGCAGTGTTTAGATGTCACATTTTAGTATCGGTACGGCTCGCTTGAAACCTCAACAGAGGTGGTACTAAAAAAAGTTCTAGGTTCTGTACATAGTAGAAAACCCCCCAAAAGTGAGCCGTACCAAACCGTACCGAGCCGTACCATGCAGTGGAAAAGCACCAATACGGAGTTTGGGTTGGGCTCTTCTGGTCCAGTAAGTTACCACACAGAACACCCTAACTACTACCTGGAAAACCATTTCAACCACCCAAAATGCCCTAGTAACCACATAAAACATCCTAGCAACTACCCAGAATGCCTTAGTAATCCCATTGAACATCCAAGTAAAATGAGAACAGAGAGGAGACGGCAGATGCAGAGACTGAAAGAAAAATAACCGAATGAGAGAGAGAGAAGATGGAAAATTAAGACGGTTGTCATTCAGATTGTTATCCTCTCTTCCTCGAAACAGAACAGCTTGAGACGAGCATCCTGGCCCTGTCAGGTCTAATTAAGCCAGCATCTGCATCTCCAAACACACACACCGGCTTGACGGGCAGCCGTGACGGCGGAGTGTAAAAAGATTGAGTGACGGCGACTAGGTGGCTCTCTGCAGAGCCGACAAATAATCCCAAATCCTAAAACCAGGTGCCTGGGATGTCAAAACATATCAACACGAGCTCACGGAGACAGATTAAGAGTGAAAGAAAGTGAGAAAGGCAGGAATGGACGAGGAACAAAAGGCCTCGACTCTACTTTGCTCTAGCAAGCAGGTCACACCTTCCTCGGTAGGTCAAAGACAAGCCAACTCACATCACAGAGCCTTGGCCTTTGTTTCAGAGCAGGAAACACTGGTTAGGAATCTGAATGAAGCCACTAAAACAAAAAGAAAAGAGCGGTGGGAGGGAGCAGTCAGATGGACCTCAGGGGAGGAATGAGCAAGGACAGAATAATAACTGTGTCCCGAATTCTTTATTTGGACTTAAACATGGTCATAAAAAGCCCCATTTATAGTTTTCACTTCCCTAACATTTTCTAAATGTGTTTTTATGCAGTTAGACTTTTCACTGTTTAGCATCACAGACTGTCAGTCTGTGTATCAGTGGTGGGATTTTTACAGCGAATCGTTCTGCAGGTTACATAGCTACGGTAGTAGGTGACGACAAATGACTCGTGACTCATTCATCTGATTCGTTTAAAACACTCTGAATCGTTCAGAAATGAAGCAAGTATTTATGAGTGAGTCATTGAATCACTTAAAGAGATAGTTCACTTTGAAATAAAATTTTGGTATGTTTTAGCTTACCTCAAGGGCATCCAAGATGTAGGTGTCTTTGTTTCCGCAGTAGTTTCAATTTTGATATTTTTAGGTCAAACCGTTCTTGTCTGTCAGTCATATAGTGCAGGTCTATGGTCACCACCTCAAAGAGCATGCACAGAGAAGTCCAAATTAAACAATTCCCCATCGTAAGTACACGTTGATGGCCTAAGACACGAAACGAGCGGTTTGTGTGAGAAAACGAACAGTATTTATATCGTTTTTACCTCTTGTACACAACCAAGTGTTCTGAGGGCTTGCGCGCGCTTCCTGGTGTGTGACGTGTGCGCGCGTTCTGGCTTAGTCTGCGCAAGCGCCGGAGAGCGCTTGGTTGTGTTTCGTTTTCTCACACAAACCGCTCGTTTCGTGTCTTAGGCCATCAATGTGTACTTACGATGGGGAATTGTGACTTCTCTGTGCATGCTCTTTGTATGACTGACAGACAAGAACGGTTTGACCTAAAAATATCAAAATTGAAACTACTGCGGAAACAAAGACACCTACATCTTGGATGCCCTTGAGGTAAGCTAAAACATACCAAAATTTAATTTCAAAGTGAACTATCCCTTTAACCGATTTGGTCAAAAACACTAGATCATTCAGTAATACGTACTTTATTAGGATGTTATATTAGGATTATGATATAATATATATTACATTATATACTTAAATATATAATATAATATAAAAATAAAATGTTGATAGCATTGGACCATTGAATCATAGAATTGGAACAGTTCCAGAGTTATGACAAATCAGCACTTTTGGACGAAACGAAAATTGTTGATGTGAAAGGGACAAAATATCTAATGTATTTATGCCTAGTATCATCCACAACAATCCACACGCACATTGTACAGAGGACAACACATCACTCCAGTACTAGACCGCAAAATCACCTCCCTTTCACTGGGTTGGGCTCGATACATGAGGAGGTCATGACCAGCCTCCTACGGCCTTGTGTGTAAATTACCCTCTCAAAATGGTTCCACCATCTGCTTCTAACAAGCCTGGGCCGTCTGGGCGGCATGACCATGGCTTTTCAGGGCACGTTAGAGGGCACTGGGCAATAGCAGCACTACATCAAAGATCAGAACGCTACACACACACCGCGGCCACGGAGACTCCAGGGAGAGAATCAACAAGCGATAGGATCACGGCATGTTTAAGGCGTGTTTGTTTTAGCATTGAGGTGGAGTATGGTGCCTGCTTTGTGGAAAGTTTGATCTAAGTAGCTTGTTTAACTTGCAATGTATTTTACAGAGTGAAGTGAACCGAGGCCTTACGAACTGAAGGAGGCCTACCTAAACCAAACCAAACCAAGATATTGTGTTGATTAGATGATTCATTCAAATAAAGACTCGCTAAATAGCCGCTGTGAAAATCTGCAACCTTCAAGCGGCTTCACAGTAGGTTTTTAAATATTGGCTTTTAACACAAGAAACTGAATTGGAATTACAAGAAGTAGAATTTATTGTAGTTTAGAGGAATTTAATAGGTAATGGCATTCTAGGAAATTAAGTGCTACTTTTTTTGTTCATAAAATGAAAGTTATTTTTTTTAAATGTAAAGAAAAGCATATACATTTTTGTAAACATTACTTGGTGACATTTTAAACATGTCTATCAGTCTGCAAGTACTCTAAAACTGTAAGTAGGTTTTTTTATTTATTTTTTATAAACTCTAATGAAGTGCCCAAGTTATTTATTTTAATATAGTGCCAGGCTGTTTTAATGGTTTGTGTAACTGTGATGTAAAAAAAGAATCTGTCTGGTGAAGTTTTAGCCCACAGTGGTCCACACATACTCAGCCGAACAAGTGGTGAAGCACAGCTGAGTTTTCAGGGACGTCACTCACAGCTTGAGTTTCTTGTGGCAAACGCTGAGCACAGTTTGTGTTTGTTGAGAAACATTCTAAATTTGAGTCCTGTTGGAGTCCAACCACAAAACTTCACTCGAGTCCAGACTGCCAATTCCCTCTGGAATGGAGTTTGACTCTGCGCCCAGATCAATGGAATCTAATTACCAAAAAGTAATGATAAAGAACAAAAGTTACTGAGGACTTTAAATTGGTAGTGGCACCCGCTAAGTTTGCGTGTAGTGTGTGTATGTCCAATATATTAGGCTTGCTGCGATAGTCTGTGTTACCGGTGTTATCGGTGTTCAGCCACAAACACCGTTTACATCACTTGCCCACTGTGGCACTGTCGTTTTTGGATTTAGTTTAGTTATAGAACAGACACTACAATTAAAAACTGAACGTGTCTGCTCAATGCAGTGCGAGCCGAACGAGTGTTGCAGCAGGAGTCAGATTTCATTTATCACGAGAATGAGGAGCTGACTGACAAGACAGTGGCGGAAGATTTGGTTCCAAAGTGAAATGTAAAATATTTGGCAATATTTTGGATTTAAACTCAATGCTAATAGGGAACCTGCAAAGAATTAGTTGTGTTTTTCTAGTTGTTGTGTTTTTTTTTTTATATTAAGAATAATAATGAGCCCACCATTCAAGCAATTGCCACCCCCAAATTGGTGCTAATTTAAAAAAAAAAAAAAAGTAAAGTGCGCATGGTATTCATAATGGAGAAAACGTCCACTGGCGCGGAGCATTTTCAGTTCATTCCACATAAACTCATAATCATTTAAACTCTTAATCGCAATAATTTTTTTTAAAATATATTAAAATAGAAAACGAATAATATTTCACAATATTACTGTTTTACTGTATTTTTGATCAAATAGATACAGCTTTGGCAGGCTAAGAAACTTCTTTTAAAAACATGAAAAAATCTTAAAAATGACAATAGTTTTGTTGGTATTTTACATATATTATTTAATTCTTACGTATAGCTTAAATGTTTATTGCTAAACATCTTTGTTTATGTCTGTTTTGTTTTGTTGTCGAGGTATAAAAAAGGTGCGACTGAATAAGTCCCAGTGAGTCCCGGTGACCTTGCTGTTCATGTTCAACTTGTGTCTTTGTGTTTAAACAAACTCCTCAAATACATCCATCTGATCTCCCTGCATCTGAACGCATGAGCGCTGTTTGCCTATTTGCAAATGTTTGCACGTTTGTTGTGGCAAGTATTTGCCGTCTCAGTCCAGTTCGCCGGCGTAGCATGCACATTTCTCAACATGCACAGCAGCACACGAGTCCTTCATCCGTCCACACAGCCGTTTTGATCTGATAACAGCACCGCAAAGACTCAACTGGTTTCTGGCAGCTCGGTTGCCATGGTGCCCCAGTGCCCCCCACTCCCTTTGGTGAGGTTTAGCAGGGTTGAGCAGGTTTTGTTGATCCTTTTTGACCCCACAGGGTAAAACTCGCCCAGACCACCAAGCCTGCCGTGGCAAAGTTTCAAATTCTCTCTCTCAATTGGAGTCAAGCGTCTGGCAGCAGGCCCACGTCTTGTCCTTTCTGCCTAAAATGCTAATTACCCAGTAAAGATCAATCGCCGGAGCCCAAGATAACATCTGCGGGCAGTGAAGAGAAACACGTGGGTAATGTGGAAGATCTAAAGTCACTGGAGTCTCTCGTGTTTTGTAATAACCGGCGCTATGGAAGCAACTTATGTTTTATCGCACTAACATCCAAAAATGAAAATTCGGTCATCATTTACTCACCCTCAAGTCGTTCCTAACCTGAATGAGTTTCTTTCTGCTGCAGTTGACCGTAAACATTGAAAATACTATGGAAGACAATAGCTATCTTTCCATCCAAAGTTGCGAATTTAACTTGTGCGTCAAAATTGTAATATCGCGCATAAAACATTTGCGAATAGTCAAGTCACCTTTATTTATATAGTGCTTTTTACAATACAGATTTTCAAAGCAGCTTTACAATGATAACAGGAAAACAAAGTTTGTTTTGGCTGTACAGCAAATCGCAATTAGGGCTTCACAATACTGGGAAAATATGCAATATTGTTGTTGAGGATTGCGATAACAATATTTCTTGCGATATAACATTTCCCTAGAGAAATGCTATTTTTATTAAGCTTTTTTTTAAATCATTTATAGATGTAATGATCATACTAAAATAAACAGGTAGGCAAATACATATTCTTCTGATCTTCAGAAGAATATCTCAGTTTTTTTAGGAGGAGTTACACTTGCAAAACTTTGATTAATGGTTGTCTGTAAGACTGTTATTGTTAGCCGTTTTGGTAGATTTGGGCTTACACTTTTTGAAGTCTTCATAGCTCCCTGAGGTTGCGTTCCAGATGACTGTGGAGATTAGTTGTATTTCCTCTCGACGTGGCCACAATTTTTCGGCCCGACTTAGTTGACACCTTCACTAATGTTCACATATCGCGTTTTTTGCACATGCAAATTCGTTATTTCAAATGTAGGCACGCGGCAAGCGCTTATAAAGGAAGCACGTTTTTCCAGGCCCGCCTATGCCACGACGAGATGAGAACATCTCAACTTTTCAGAATGCCGCAAGCTCACTCCAGGTCATGTGACAAAGACCACCCGATCAACTTCAGCCTTTCCGTAACAACATCGAAAGCTCGGCCGAACAGCTGATCATAGCTGTACAGGGCGGGTTTTTATTTCTCATCTCCATAAATATATCTAGAAGTAAAGCTAATGCAAGGGCTAGAAATCAATTAATCCTTTGCTGATACTTCCTCGTCATCATGGAAAGCGATCAGGGCCCCATTTGATTGGTCGAATTTGGATAAACAACCTATGCATATACTATTATCGCGATAATGATAATTTTTCTACATATTGTGCAGCCCTAATCACAATAAGCCGAATCGGTTTAAGCGCGATTTAATGTTTGGTAACTTTACTGACTTGAGAAACTTTAATACGGATTAATCTCGGTTTAATTTATACAGTGAAGACTATGCAGTGTTATTTTACATTTGATTACTTTATTACATTTCTGGTATCTAAAATGTTGGTGTCATAAGCTCCATGGCCGTAAAAAAAGTATTTATGAGTTTATTATACAAGATACCGGCCATTGGCAGGTGTGGTAAAAAGTTAGTTTTAGATGTGTGTGTATACACACACACACACACACACACACACACATACACATACAACCCTAGGTCATTGCTCCCAAAAGTGGGATCTTATCTGTGAAGAAAGAGAAGCTTTCTTTTTATAGTGGTAGTATAAATTCTGACAATAGGCAAGACTGATCACCTGTACGGCCAGAATAGATGGATGAAAGAATGAGAGGAACAGAGGAAAGCGGGGAATTGTATATCGTTCTGATCATTTGGCATGCGCTGCAGTCTATCATTCCCACAATCATCTCTCGCTTCTCTAAATTTGACCTTTACGGCGTGTGCGCGTCGTCATCTCTCTGTCTCTCTTACTCTCGGTGACATTCGATCCCTGCGAGACACCTTTGTGTTTAAAGATCACACTTAGCATGCAGGAGAGAGCCGAGGGCTGCCATTACATGCGCTTATAAACGCCTCATTGAGACAAATGCCACCATTTTCCTCACATAGTCCCCAGAAATGAGCTGCCCTTCTTTACATAATGCCTGTAACCTTCATCTGTCAGGAGCTGCCACACGCAGAACTCCCACAATCCCACTGCGGTCATATGAGACTACTGTTAAACCCTGCGGTGTGTGGCGTACTCCACTTATTTATCTTATACAAGCTTGCAAAGTTTTGGAATAGTCACACAAGGAGAAAGAAGCTTTAATTAGGAGCCAAGCACTGAAAGTGCGTAGGCACCTCTTGAAATCGTTGGCATTCTTATTATTATTCTTCCTCCGTCTGGAAGCGCTTGCGGGAAAGTTATGAAATTTGGCACACTGATAGAAGACAGTCCGAACTGTCACCATAGCAAATTTGGAGTCTCTAGCTCAATCCCTCTAGCGCCACCAACTGTCCAAAGTTTCACTCATGTTTATGCTAATAACTTTTGAACCGTAAAGGCTAGAAACAAAAATCTTGTTTCCTCTGATTACGTGGCTCAAGCCGATTCGATTGCACCAACCTTTGTATGTGTCATTGTCACTTCACTCTGACCACATCACATCAATTTCATAACTGCGCCACCTATTGGTCGAAAGTGATAATCCATTAAATCATATTTTTAGTTACTGTTTTTAGTTGGCTATTTTGCCTTAAATCACCTTAAAGTGTCTTTAATTGCTCCTTGCTGCAGTTGGTCTGACACTCCCGGCCATGTTGGCATGTCTTATCGTCTTCTTGCGCTTGGCTCCGATAATTGCTGCTTGCAGCTATATTTTTTCAATGTAATCATAACAAAACCATAAGAGACGTAATGGGAAAATAATGCATCCAATGTTCTTCTGTTTACAGAGACAAAAAAAAAATTCATTGATAATTAAGTAACATGTTTGTCATTGTCTGTTCGGGTTTTTCTTTTCTCTCTCTGCACTTTGAGGGTTGTGCTAACTTATCAGGTTAACAGCTCATGCTGATGGTAATTATAGCATTACACAGGGTAGTTATATAATTCATGAATCCTGCATATTTAAAAAAACATGTTTTTTTATTTTTATAATGCACTTAATTTTCAGTTATCCATGCTTTTTTTTTGTGATTACACATCTTTATATTTCCGTTGGGTAATGCTTGTGTACAGAAATTACGCTCTTCACCTTTAAAACCCCATCTAAATGTCATATTAGCTGATTGTGATTGTGATCTGATTGTCTTATTTGATTTTCCTGTGCTTCGCAGATCAGAGGGCCTGATCCACGAATGGCTCCGAGATACAACGACGTGGATCGACCGTATGCCTCCGTGCCCAGGTAAGCCTGTGTTTGCGTGTGCATTTTCACTTATACCCAGGTTTGTGTGTTCTTGTACCATATGCTGGACATATGTGGCACCGTTGGATCCGTAGAGTCAACAAAACAAGACGGAGGAAGGTGGAGGGACTTCCCTTCCTACACACACACACACACACACACACACACACACACACACACTCAGTCTAATCCTCTTTCAGCTCCCTAATTAAATCTTGAGTGTTTGCCTTCCGAGAGCTTTCCTCATCCCGGAATATTCACCTGATCTGCTCCCAAAGGACCGGGATCCAGACAGGAAGCTGGGAATGCTATCCTGGCTCACATCCCGGGATCTTAAGTGCTTCAATCATTTTTCTCCTGAAACATACGCAGATATGACGTGGCGTCTGATTATGAGTAGGTCATAGTGTAAGCAAAATGGTTTTGTGTGATTCTAAAGGCCAGTAAAAGTCATATTAAGATCAAACTTAACTCTGATTATAATCTAGATCTTTTTAAAGCGATCTGACATGACTGATGTGGCAAAATTCGTGGAAATGTTCACTAAAAACATGGAGAATTCTTGGTTTCTTGTAGTTTACAAACAATAAAACAGCATTTTATCAATTTTCACTTTGTTTTTAACCCATAAACGAAGATTCTGTCATCTTCCAGTATTTTGAAAAAAGTATTTTGTTCATACAGGAAAAACGTTTTTTGTTCATACAGCAAAAAAGTCAGTGGGGTCTAAGGTTGTTTGGACCCCAACATTCTTCAAAATATGTTACACAGAAGAAAGAAAGTCAAAGGTTGTGTCTCAATCAGCTCCCTAGTTCAGTAGTCAGGGCACTGGTTAGGAAGTCGGACAGTTGTAAGGCCTGTTTCAGTCGCTAAATCTTTGCAGTGTGCGGAATCCTTCGCTCCCTAAAAAGTCCCACAATGCACCGTGAAACCAGGGAGTATCGCTGCTCACTCTGTTCTCTTAATGGAAATTCTGAAAACCAAAACATAAATCATACAACATATAATGATTTTGAAAAATCAAACTGTTATTTAATTATATTCCAGCATAAACACACATCGCTAGACAGGTAGTGAACATAATCTAGGTAACATTTATAGTTAGTTTACAGCTATAAATGTACTGATGTTGTACAATGAGGACGGTGTAATGTCGCCGTAAATAGTTATCAGTGCCCCAATGTGTAGTGAGTCTCAGAGCCCTTAATGTTTACCAGTGCCCGAATTTGGGAACACGATATACTGATTCACGACCTAGAGAGCTGATTGAGACGCAACCACACAGTTTTTTAACAACATGAGGGTGAGTAAATGATAACAGAACTATCCTTTTAAGGCCCAAAAAAATTACTTAAGTACACAATCCTTCTATCTTCGTAAATTTCTTTCCAAAATGTGTCTGAAATCAAATCCGAATGCAAAAAGAAATATGTCGCATATTCTTGATGATGCTGCTAATCCACAGAAACAGGCATTAGCATCAACTGTTTTCTTCATTTAGTTTTCTCACGCAAGTTAGTTAAAACTGCATTTTGAGATCTTCTGCACATAAACCTGTTTTTATAAAAACAAGAAGTACCATGAATTACCATGTTTTTTGTTTTAGTTTTTTTGGACATGTACCACATTTATTTAGTTAAATAATGCAATGCTTTGAAGTATCTTAGTATGGATGCTAGTAAAAACTTTGGCAAATAAATATGACAATCGTTGAGTAAATTGGTATATGTTAGCACTATACTATGGTACTACCATAATCTGTAGTTAAACCGTGCAATTTACGTAAATTTGAACCCTTTAGTCATTTTGAAATCCACCCAAAGCCACATCAGAGCATATTTTCTAGAACTTAGACCTGTAAAACACCTACAAATGAGACATCAGAGCAAGTTGGACAAAGTTTTCCTTACTTATAGAATCATTTGTTTTGATTTTTCTTAGGCTCCACATCTTGTTTTGATATTTTCCCCCAAAATAAACTCCCACCTCAGCCCTCCTGCGGCTCCCAGCTCTCCCCGAAGCCCCGCTGTATTCATAAGAGCGGACTATTTAAATGAAATGAAATACATTTTTCAGGGCTGAACTTTGTGCTGTGGTTCCCTCGGGGTGCTCATTCAGGCCCATTTCCTTTCAAATGACTGCGCTCCGTTACATTAGCATATATTTCCCAGTGCGCGCTCTCTCTCTCTCTCTCTCGCTCTCCCAGTGTGTGTATATGTGTGACTCAGTAGAAGCAAAAGTGCTTGTTTCTGTCTTTTCCAAAAGTTCCTTAAGGCTGAAACCGATCACTTCAAACAGTATGTCACATCACTCTTGTCACAGAGAGCAATTTTATACTGTGTTCCTCTGTAGGAGCCATAATGCAGCAGTCACACACAATCACTCAGTTTGCTGCAGGCCTGAGGCTGGGTGATGTGGTGTAGTGGTTAAAGCTCAGAGCTGGTAAGCAGAAGGTTGCTGGTTTGAATCCCAAATGAAACTAACCGTGAGCCGTCACTATTGCTCATGGCGCTGGTCAGCAGTAAGCCGGCAACATTGTGAAATTTCCACTCCGTTTTATGTTTTGTAGGGGTGGAACGGTACACAGAAGTCACGGTTCGGTTCATACCTCGGTTCAGACATCACGGTTCGGTACGAGTTCGGTACAATGGAGGGAAAAGCAAAACAAAAATGCAGAAGGCTTGTGCATGTCTCAGGCTGTACCAGCAAATGAAAATAAATTACTTAAGCCTTAATAGGCTTAATAAAGTAAATAGAACCAGTTTATTTGTAGTGCACTGACAATAGTTTTATATAATTAGTTTATTAATTAAATTAATAAAAAGACAAAAAGACCTTGAGATATGTTTGGTAATTGTACCTGAATGAATTGAAAATTAATTGGCTAAATTTCAGATTAATATATTTGTTTTCCTTAAAATTTTAATTAACAGTAACTTAAACACTTTGCAGTTTGAATGATGTCCTGTATAAACAAAATGACGGAGTATGTTTTTGTGTTTCCACTGTTCGATCGCGCCCGCGCCTCACACACACGTACACAAATATAAGTAAACACTTTGCGACTTTTCGATTGCCCCCCCCTCTCTCTCTCTCTCTCTCACACACACACATCACATCTTTTTCACATCTATTCTCACACAAGAATACACAACATATTCCAGCATTGCAGTAGTTCAGCATTACTGTACATTAATTAATTTGCACGCAAGTTTTATTTATTTTTATACATTCTCCGTGTAAATTTATGCACCGAACCGTGACGCCCGTACCGTTTCGGTTCAATACGAATACATGTACCGTTCCACCCCTAATGTTTTGTTATGTTACATTTTTGTTTAAAATGTTTCCTTTTAAATGTATTTTATGTAATACTCTTACGTAATAACTAGTAATCATAGTTTGTTTCAAAAAGTGTACAGGTATTATTCTCTCTATAATGTAATTTAACATAACTCTATATGATTCATTACATGTGAATCATAAGTAAACCTCTTTTACCTCTTTTACCAAAAAGTCCTGGTCCGCTTAGCGTTGACATTGGCATTTTAACACCAAACCTAAATATACTGAACCTTAAGGCATAGGGATATGTTCACAACCTGATTGGTCGGCTTTTATTGCGTATATCTGGTGACGGAACTTACCGAACACCTGAAACGATGCAGTGTTCTGGGCTAAATGCTCTTGTTGTATGTGCGAAGCTACATATGATGGTATTTTGACCAGATGAGAACTCGTGAAGAGCTTATAAAATGTGTAAAGGAGTCAAAACAGCGGCAGGAATCCTTCCGTCACACACACAAACAAAGATCTGCAGCGAGGAGATGCGGTTCTGATGCCTGAACTGAACTGTGATGGGAAAAATCACGACTATGACGAGAAAAAAAGCATTCTGTTCTTTTCAGAGTCACATCTTGTGACATCATGTCCTGTTTTTGGTTTGTTTACATGTCTTTGGTCCGTGTTGCGTTCATATTTCATTTGATCCGCACCAGAGTTCGTTTGGAAGTGGATCGAGACCCATCTTTTCAGCGTCTCGGTCCACTTGTTTGGTGGCACCAGGGTTCGGATGCCACCGTTCACACTTATTAAAATGAGCCGCACTAACAGAGCAATCGCACTAGAGTTCATTTTAATCGAAACAAACATGCCAAGTGTGAACACGCCCTAAGTTGTGCTGTGTTGTTTACTCTGTATAGCATTTCATTTAATATAAAAGAATATATTTTCCTGAACTATATAAACGCATCCATGTTTTGCTACCAACAGGTTAGTCTGCTCTAGCATAACCCTCGTCACCGTGTGAGAAACTGGTAATAAACTTAAGGAATGCTTTGTGTCTTAGGTCATTTCATTTGCATACAAAAGAATCATTTCCGTTAGCGTTTAACCTCAGCGGGAGGTGGATTAGGGTGAAGAGCTCTATCTATCCCAGCAGACTCGCCGGCTAATCGGTCTGAGTCTTAAGCCTGCATTTGATTGGATAAAGATCAGCCAGAGGCAGGAGGTTACACAACGCCACGGTTGTCTGCAAACAGAGGTTGAGAACGGACTCCACCGAGTACAGTTTGGATCTTTCCGTCTCAGCATGTGTTTCAAATTAGCTCATTTGAAACAATAGTTTCCCTGAAACCAAATCATTAAAATTAAAGGAAAGGCTCCATGTAGCTGGAACAGACAACAGAGCCGTCAAGAAAGCCACCAGTTGTGCGACCGCCAATAAAAGCAGCACTCCTGAAAACATTCAGCTCTGCTGGAGAGCATGCAGTGAAACTGTGATTAAGAAGTATTGGTTTATTTAAGATGGCGAGGTTCTGCCTCTGTGAAAAGGATGTTTTGATTCAGATTATCAGGAAGGAGTGTGCTTTTCTTTGTTCATTCATCTTGGCAACAGAAACCACTGTTACTGCTTTTCATTCTCTCATGACATCTCACTCCGCTTTATATTGCGTTTTTGGCTGCGGCTGCCGCTTTGCTTCCAAGTAAATAAAGCGCGGTGACTGCGTTCTGCTTTAACATTGTTTGCCTTGAAACACAGGAGCCGTAATGAAATCAGTGTTTGGAAATGAAACTCTTATTTTGTTTTCTGCCTCTGTTTTCCCTACGGCCTTAATGTCTGGAACTAGTGCCATAGATGAAATATATCTAACCAATTCTACAAACATAATTGGCTATAGATTTATATAGTCTGGCAGACCGGTAGATAGACACAGTATCTGTCTGTCTGTCTGTGTCTGTTTATATGTCTGTCTATTCAGTCAGACAAATTATCTATCCGTCTATATATCTGTCTATTCAGTAAGATGGATTGTCTGTCAGTCTATTTTGTCAGATTGTCTGTGTCTATCTATCTATCTGTTCATTCAGATATTTATCTATCTATCTATCATCTGTCTGTATGTATTTAATTTGTTCTATCTGTCTGTCTGTCTGTCTGTCTGTTCAGTAAGATGGATTGTCTCTCAGTCTATTTTGTCAGATTGTCTATCTATCTATCTGTTCATTCAGATATTTTTATTTATCTATCTATCATCTGTCTGTATGTATTTCTATCTATCTATCTATCTATCTATCTATCTATCTATCTATCTATCTATCTATCTATCATCTGTCTGTATGTATTTCTATCTGTCTATCTATCTATCTATCTATCTATCTATCTATCTACTTATCTATCTATCTATCTATCTATCTATCTATCTATCTATCTATCTATCTATCTATCTATCTATCTATCTATCTATCTATCTGTCTGTCTGTCTGTCTGTC
Source organism: Rutilus rutilus (assembly GCF_951802725.1). Lineage (NCBI taxonomy): Eukaryota > Metazoa > Chordata > Actinopteri > Cypriniformes > Leuciscidae > Rutilus > Rutilus rutilus. Next base: position 5,869,520 of record NC_140210.1, on the reverse strand, counting down.
TGTCTGTCTGTCTGTCTGTCTGTCTGTCTGTCTGTCAGTCCATCCGTCCGTCCGTCTACGTACAAACTGTAATTTCCTGGTCTTGTTTTTGTTGTGGTTTATTGTTTAGTCAGTCCATTAATCCTTTCTCACTCATTGACTGGTCATAATTTCATCCTGTTACTTCTAATTCAACACACCCTCCTTTGTTCGCCCTCACCCACCAGCTGTTTGGCATTGTGTGTGCACGTCTGTCTCTGGGGGAAGACACAGGAGTCGAGGTCAAATTAGGAGCCAAGAGAAGAATTTCCTTCCGAACGTCTTGGGCAGGTGCAGGGAGCTCATGCTAACGGATTCCTCCCTCGTCGTAAGACGGAAAATATGTTCGCGGGCGGCTCGCTCACTCGCACGCAGGTTTCTTCGAGCGTTGAGTGTTGATTAGTGCTAGTGTGAGAGAGATGGATTGCAGGACTTGTCATTACTTTTGCTCGTGTATGTTAAATCACACCACCTACCGCAGGCTGTAGTGACTTTCACACACAAACGCAAGCTCGAAGACATGTTCACCTCCCAAACAGGCCTGTGTTCTCCATCGCATTATTAATGTGAATTCAAAGTTGGTCAAATAAACACATGTGGTGCTATAACACACACACAAACATGACCTTTACCATAACAGCACGTCCATCTCTTACCCATACATGCACGTGCTGGTCCATCGATCTCAAACACATGTGCTTATTCATACACTCCCTCTCACACACATAATTACGAACACTTGCACACATCTGGCCATCACACACACACACACACACACACACCCGTTGCTCGCTCAGCTGTGACCCTAAGCCTCTGGGCTTACTTTAGGTCACTGGATCACAGGGTCAGTTGTAGGGTATGGCTGTAGTGTAGTTGGTGTCCGTCCCAGCGGAGAAGCATCAGTGTGTGAGTCTGCTTTAATCCTCAGCTGCCAGCATACAGTCTATAACCCACGGCATTTCTCATTATGGCTAATCTAGCACGCTAACTTCGGCTCGAAGCCCACTGTAGTTATCTCACGGTATAGTGGGCATGAGCTATGTGTAATGTATTCCAGTCTAAATGGGGTATACACATATTCCAGTGTATATGAGGTATATATCATTTATTGTACACTAATTGGGGTATATAATTCAGTCTACATCAAATATTCTAGTGTACAGGCTATATATTAGGTTGACTAAATGGGCTTTGTACCATATATTTGTTTGAGGTGTATGCCTGTGAAATATTCTAGTGTAAATTGGGTATATATTATGTATTATTGCCTTATGTTTCAAATGTTTGTGAAAATGAGGCATGGTAAATATTCTGAGGTATATATCATGCAATGCACATTAAATAGGTCATATTTTTTATATTCTAGTGTAAATGGGGTATACATCATGTATTATTGCCTTAATGATATATGCAGTTACATTGCAGATGTTTTAGTGGGTTATATATGTCATAACTAAATGGACTTTAATTTATTATAGTGTACATGGGGTGCAGTATGTGTCAAATGATAGTGTATATGAGGTATATATAATATTTAGCATATGTTCTAGTTTAAATGATTTATCGTAGGAAGTATATATCATTCTACAGTATTTAAGATAAATATAACGTAAATATGATTTTCATGTAATCATTAATGCTAATGTTTTTAAAATATTATATTGTAGTATATTGTATGTGAGGTTTGTATCATTTGTTTAAATGTGTATAAGTTTCATATTCTAGTTTAAGTTGGGTATTTATATTCAATAAATTAATCCTTTAAGTTAAAAGTGATATGTATGAGGCAGTTGGTAGAAATAGGCTAATTATGTCTATGCAAAAAAAATATATATATATAATATATATATATTTCATGCAAACAGCTCTATATATAAAGTGAATTGTAAAGATTTAAGGATGCATTCCCTGAGGTCTCACAAATGTCATTCCTGTTAAATCCACCTACAATTATTACCTATTAGTTTGCTGTAAACATAAAATTACTCTTCATAGAAGCATTTGTGTTATGAGTGCTGGCGACATAGTCGCTCCGAAAGAACAAAATGAAACTGCATTTGGTAGTCTGGAGTCTTGAGTCTGGCTATGTTTGGCCTTTATCTGTCTCCAGCGTTTAAACGAACACACACACACACACTGCGTTTAGGGTTAAGACTGCAGTATTTCTGTTTCAGTTGTTCTTGGGTGGTCAGAGCTGACAGACACACTACACACTGCCGACGGATCATAACCACACACACACACACCACAGTACAGTGCAGAGTCTACACACACACCCTCACACTTGTGTTTGTAACTAACTTTGGCAGGTGAAATAGTGACCGGACTACAGTCACGCTTTCGAGTGAACTATATTAAACATCAACCGCTGCATGCATGAAACCTTCACACACGTGTTCTGCAGCGCAGGCTGTGACATAAAGGTTGCCGGCTCCCCGGTGTTCGGTTTTTTTTAGAGGCCACGTGGAGCTTGATGGATCGTAGATGGATGTAATGTAGGCCGTAACCCTGAAAATATTAAGAATGCAAATGCATAATGTAGTTTTTTTTTCTCTTTCATATAGCATCCATTACCCTTCTATCTCCAGATGCCCTCCATTTATTCACGTAGTTTTGTAAAGACCCCTGCTTCGTGCTTTTTATTTCTTTGGTCCTGCTGTAGCTGCCGCTTTTATCCTTTTTGGCTTAATTTCCCAGACTGCATACAACAAACCCCTTTTGTTTTTCATTTATTATTCACAAGACACATTTACTCTAAAAATGATAAATAGTACAACCTTTTTTTTGCAAATCAGCTCTCTTTGAGTGAATGTAAATGTTTAATTTGCAGGAAGTTCACACATTAAGTGTTCCAGTTGTGGAGTTAACCTTCCTTGATTTTGTACCAGAACAAAGCTGTCAGCGTTCCCCGATGAAGCGCGAACCCAACCTGTAAAAAAGACAGAATAATATATCTTTGGCCGAACAGTAAGATCCTGTTGCGTTCACTAGCGTGGAATAATGGTGTGTTGGTTTCCTTGCAAGGCTTCTTAACTAGCTTAACCTGCAAAACTTTGATAAACCAGCTTCAGAAGAACCATGGTTGTGTTGGTTCGCCAGTTAGACCATGAAAATTGCCGTTATTTACTCGCCCTCAAGTTTCAAGTTTCAAGTTTGTATTTTTTTATATAGCACATTTAAAAACAGCAAACAGGGCTGACCAAAGTGCTGAACAATACACAAGATACAAAACAAGGACATAACCACACATTCATGACAAAAGCTCACAATGAATTAAAAGCTAAAGAGAAAAAGTAGGTTTTAAGAGAGGATTTAAAAACAGTTAGAGATTGAGCCGCTCTGATGTAAAATGGAAGGCTGTTCCACAGGCTCTGTCTCCTCTATTCTTTAACCGTGATCTGGGGACAGACAAAAGTTTCTGATCACCAGACCTCAGGTTTCGTGTGGACAGAGAAGCTCGGACAAATAGCTCGGTGCCAGATTATTTACGGATTTAAAAACAAAGAGAAGAATTTTAAATTCAATTCTAAAACCTAAAATAGGTGAAACATGATCAAATTTGCATTTTCTTTTGAGGAACTTTGCAGCAGCATTCTGTACTAATTGGAGACGAGCAATAGAGTGTTTGGGTATGCCATAGTAGAGGGAGTTGCAATAATCCAACCGCGATGTAATGAGCGCATGGACAGCAATCTCTAAGGTTTTCTCAGAAAGAGAGGATCTGATCTTAGAGAGAAGACGTAGCTGGAAAAAACAAGAACTAATCACCGCTTTAATTTGTTTTTCAAATTTGAAGTTCTGATCCCAGAAAACACCTAAGTTTTTAATGCAAGATGAAGTTGGAGAGTTGCCCTCCTGTTTTTACAAACTCGTAAGCTTTTTTATTTATGCCATGGAACAAATACTGAGAATTTTAAAACCCCAACCACATTCGTCAAGTTCCAGAAAAGGCAAAACAACATAATTAAAACGCCATAAGAAGTCATATTTGACTATAAATCACGTTATGACTATATTTCAAGTCTTCTGAAGTCATATGATAGATTTGTGATGAACAAATGAAAATTTAAGTCATTATTATCTGGAAATCTTTTCCACAGCAAAAAATGGGGTGAGAATGTGATTGAATAAAGACTTGATTTTGACTTGAGTCAAATAATTAAAGGTATAGCGGAGGATTTTCTCTTTTCCGGGTGGATCATCAAGACTATTGGTCCTCCTAAGTGTCAATCATTCTGGTGATATGTTTACGTAAGGCCGTCGTACGTGCTCGTGCACACGATTCACACGATGGCGTGCGCTCAAAACATAGGCTGGGCTTCCCACTGATGCCTCAGTCGCGGAGTTTCTACTCGACAGGTAAAGTTTGGCATGCTATTGGAGAAATCCATTTAAAATCACTGCTAGTAAAAGTTAATGTAAGCTATGATTAGCTCGTGCATGCTCTCTCGTGCACACGTTTAATAGGCGTTCCCTCTCGGGAGCAGGTAGAGTGTTGCGCATGTGCATTTTTTCAAAAAGTGGAGAGGGCGGTTCTTTTCTAAAATTCGGGAAAATCCTCCGCTATACCTTTAAGTTAGCGCAAAGACTTCAAATGTCCTGAAATAACATTTAGGGAATTTGTCAGAATGGATTGTTTTGTATTACATAGAAAAAAATAACAACAAAGATGAAACAACATTATGGTGGGTAAATAACGATAGTGAAAAATGACCAACTATTCCTCTAAAAATCGTATCCTTACTAGTTCCTTCATTAACTATGGATTCGGTTTTCCAGGAGGATGCCCGTGGAGGACTATTCGAACCAGAACTGGTCCAGCCAGAGAGACCCCGTCCATAACCCGAACCCCATCTACGAGACCCATCGAGACAACTATCCTTCACGCTCTCCCCGGTTGCCCGTACCCAGACCCATGGAGGCCACGGGCGGTGACTACCCTTCCTCTCCAGCGCAACAGAGGGGTCCCATGAGGCACGATATCCCGCCCTCGTCCAACCCAGGTGCCAGAGGACCACCGCGATATGAAACGCTAAACCAGGGGAACTATCGGACGGCCAGTCCTGATCGCTACGGGCCATATGGAGACGAACAATACCAAGATCCCCGGCAGAAAAACCCAATCGGAGCTGTCTAGAGGAGGACGAAGCCGGTTTGTGTTGAAAAGGCAAGTGGTTGTGTAAAGTAGGTCATTTTGTCCATTTAAGGGGACACTGAAGGAACAATCTAATTCATTTTCTTAGACGTATTCATAGCCATCGATTACTGATTGATTAAGTAAACTTTGTGATTTTTTTGTTTGTTTGTTTCTTCTTGGATGTCAGCCATTTTTCCTCTTAATTAGCAGGATGGGATGTGTGTATTGCTCAGTTCTGGACATCGAAAGAGTCAGTTAAGTTTGAATTGTACAGCTTTACAAAGCATTTAGGGTTGTATACTGTATATGTACGTTTTGCATGTATTTAATTCATGACACCACACAGATGTGTATATGATGGTCCGCTGTGGTTAGTATGGCCACCCTAGTTGTACCTTTCGTCATTGATAATTATGCTAAAATGTCAGATTGCTTTATGATTTTTCCAGATGTTTATATATCGGGTGCCTTATGCTAACTCGGGTGAGAAGAAATTTACCATCAGTTTACGTATTTTGTGGTTGAAGAATGTTTTTCTTTTAGATTTTTATTGCATTTTATTGCCTTTGCAGTAACCTTGTCATCCTACAACACTCCATTAACTTTTTGTGGGTTTTATTCTATGAATCAATCCTAAAGTGGTTTTTTTTTTTTTTTTTTTCGTGCAATGTTTTAAGGGTAATATTCTCTTTCTATCACCTTCCTCCTTGATTCATTTTTGTTACATTTTTCTGGGATCCAAAAACAAGGAAACGGGCGAGGTTCCACAAATGTCTGATCTGATCTCAAAGTCCCGAACAACTGTTTTGACTTTTATCTTAGGTTTGAGATTTTAACATTCCTGGCATTTGTTTTTATCGTAGTGTGAAACGCTGCCCCCTAGGCGCAGTACAACTTGTTGCGCAGTGTCCTTGGTTTGTTTATTGTCGTTAGAAAACACGTTACCAGTAAAAACAGGATCCTGTAAGAACCAACTTTGAAAACAAACTAAATGACTTTTTGCACCTACTTTATATTCAGTTTTTGCACATTTAACGCCTGAGTGAAGTGGTTTGCAGTAAAATGGCCAGATTGAAACTGCAGAATACAGTACATGAAGTTTTTTTTAATTATTATTATTATTTTTATCTTTTACACATGCTACTCATAAATCAACTTAATACTATGTCTATTCAATCGATGTTCCATCTTGTGTCTGTCTCGTCACTGAAAAGTTGATTTTGGATAATATTTTTATATCACATTTTTCATTCAATGTTTATGGAAAATCTATCTTTGTGTTTATTTTACTTGGATTTTATTTTAATGTTTTAATTTAATCCTTTTATATGTGTTTTTTCTTTATTAACAGCATTTAAAGGATTTTTTTTCCTTCAATTTATTATGAAAGTTAACAGAAGAGATGAAATATTGTGCAATTTTTCTTATTTAGCCTTTATTTGTAAAATTAAATGTGTTTTTTTTTTTTTTTTTTTTTTTTGGGGCTCTTATATTTTTATAAAAATCAAGATGCTGGTCTGCATAACTTGTGGAATCAAATAACATGGATGACAACGCAATGTTTTGTTGTTTTGATACCTTATTCTTACTGTGTAGTTTTTATTTTTTAAAGCTGTGCAAATGTTGTATTAAATGGAAATAAACGTGTGTCTTGCTACTAAACACGGCATTACCAAAAATGAATCTAGATGTTATAAGCCTCAATTTTGCGGCAAATAAAACGGTTATGACATCAGTTAAGAATGGTTACGACATTTTGGTACCTTATTTGTTTATTTTAAATCAAATATTGTATGTTTTTTTTTTTTTTTGTGTAAATAAAATGGTTTTGGTTTATGACAGATTGATGATGACCTCAGTTATGATGACATCCCTCAGTGAAGCTGTTTCGTGCTCATTGTTCTTTTGTACAGTCGTATAGCTTCAAATTCATAATGATGACTGAGTGAACATACTTATCTAACATTACTGATAATTACTCCAGCTGATTAGTACTAATTCATCCTCCACCAATTAAGCTACGGAGGGCTGCGCTGAAGTTATTAGGGTCTAATGGACCTATTTGGAAATCTTGCTGATTAGGAAATTGGCATTAAAGTGTTTGCATATATCTTGGCAAGAATTCCTGTTTAATTAACCCGTGGATGAGGAGAGAGAGATGTTAGGTGGGATTAATGCATTGTGAGAGCAACAAAAGGTTGATCAAATCTGGAAAGAGATGAAAGAACTGTATCTATTGTGTGATGGTGTCAGTTTAATCTTCATTATTTAGGGAGAGGACCACCACGAGTGGTTATGTTCAGCACTCTCTTGCTCCAACATTATTTCTTGCTCTTATAAAATGTAACATATTGATATACTACGTAGACTTATACCAAATTAGAAACTAGCATTTGTTTACAATACAATAATCTACAGAAGCTACAGCAGTGGGGATTTCTTTAAGACTGCAAGGGAAGCTCGGCTTCCCCTGTAATGTCAAAAAATGAATGGTCAAATATGTACAATTGTGTTAACATTTTATTGACTAAAAATGCGTTCATCTCAAAGACGAGTTCGTTCAGAATTAATTACTGGTCGGCAGGTCGGCTGACTCGATTTCCGTCATACATTCCCGTAGCGTCACAGTGCATTTCCCTGTTGAAGCCCAGCGTCCATTGACTTCAGTGGGGCTGCTTTGAACCTGTCTATGCTTTGAACAGTTTTTTTCAGTGCTTCGAAACTAGGATTGGATAAACGCTGCGATTATGTCCCGTCCGCGGGCGCTCAGCGTCTCTGGAGTGAATGGAGGAGTGGGCTGGCCTGGACTCCAGGCTTCTGCGTGATGATTGGAGGGTCTGTCGAAAGGCTGCATCTCCTTTTGATTGACAGCGATTTCATACAATAAAAAGTCGCTGATGCTAAAGCTACTCGAGCTCAGTCCCAGCGCGGATTTTTCAAAACTATATTTCAGTTAGCATCAGATTTCTGAGTTAAGAGCAGGGCGGATGTCTTGGAGTGTGTTGGCTGTAAAACAGGTGTGCTCTTAGCAATTACATGACGCACTCGTCCGAATAGGGCTATAGACAACCTAAGATGTTGGGGAAGGTCTTGATTTTAAAGTTTCGTTACAAGCTGTTCACACTTTGGCAATAAAAAAGCGATTAATGCGTGAAAATCTGTAATTAATAATTAAAAAAGTCTTTGGGATGTGCTAGAGTAGACTTTACAGGGTGCTTGACTCTTGTAATAAAGATCTTGTGTTGTCAATGCAAGAGTCCAGCACTCTGTGAAGTCTCCTCCAGCACAACCCAAAACCTTTCAATGAATTTAAGGTCTGGTGCCAATTCATGTGTGAAAATGATTATTCAAACTCCCTCCCAACCATTCTGTCACACTTTGAGCCTGGTGAATCTTGACATTGTCATCCTGGAATATGGCTATGGTGTGTCTTCCTACAGGGTTGTTTAAGAAATAAAAAGCTACACACTCCATCAGTTAGGGTTAGAAGAACTGTTGCCAAACATATAACATGCAATCATAGACTCTTAAGCATTTGCCTATTTAAATCCATACAGCGACTTTTTTTTTTTTGGCTGGGCGGTGTATACATATATATATATATATATATATATATATATATATATATATATATATATATATATATATATATATATATATAAAATTAAATAATCCGTTTTAAATGAATAAGTTTTAAAAAAGTATATGCTGACAATTATTTTTGAAGTATTGCACCTCTCACTACACCAAATTTAATATACTACTAAGACTCATGTACCATTCCCAATAGGCCCCCCTGTAATGGCCTCGAAGCTCTCGATGACCTCACTATGAAAATGAAATGCACATTTCATCCCTCTGTGTTCTTGTCCTTCACAGTCATCAACCGTTTATTTCAATTATGTCCTCTCCTTTCATTGGCGAGTCTCATATCCGTGCTGATCTTGCCAGTTGAGTGGATTTTGCTCATTTCATTATGCTGCCATTATAAGAGACTCCAGCGAGACGTTATCAGCGGAGCCTCAGAACAGACCAGCCAGAAAAAATACTGGCCTGCCCTTCACCTGCCTTAAACACTGCATGTAAGTGCCTTCAGTCACGAGTGCGTCATGTAATTGCTAAGAGCACACCTGTTTTACAGCCAACACACTCCAAGACATCCGCCCTGCTCTTAACTCAGAAATCTGATGCTAACTGAATATAGTTTGCTGAACAATTTTGACATTGAGCACATACTGATCAAACTTCAGCACATAACAGGAAGTGTCAATGTTTTGCTAACACACAAACATCTAGTTGTTCTTCCATCTGTTTTTGTTCAGACTCCCATTATTTCTTGGATTTGGCCTGCAGATTCAGTATGTTATCAAATTCTACACACACACACACACACACAGAGTTTACCATGCAAACGACACCAAAACCCACTTTCAAAGAGGCTTATAGACCAGGACGTGCATGGAGACCGAAGATCAAGTTCAGTTATACATGCATTATATATTATACATTACTGTAGCTATTAGCAAGATGTTACAAACCCTACATTACATACAACCAATGACTAAACGGCTAACCAACAACCCACATGACTGAGGTGACATCAGCCAAAGTCATTTTAACCGCGATCTTCATACTATTGATCATTGATTAAGAAAATAGTCCTTCACTTAGAATTGAATAGATTATCAATGATGTATGCGTATTTACATTTTGCAGTATCAGAAGCAAAGGTCAAGTCAAATCGTCCTCCTTTAGAATGACATGAAGCTTAATTTAGATCTATAGTACTTCATGCACACACACACAGCTAATGACCTTCCTCAGCTGACCGGCTGGCATGGGCCGTTGGAGGTGCTGCCAGGTGTTTTGGTTGACAGAACAGTGCGGGCTGCTCGTGTCCCACATTTCAGCCGCAGTATCGGGTTCCTGCATCAGGATAAAAGGAACGCTCCTATTAGCTTAGTGCTAAGAGCTGCGGCCGGCAGCCAAGAGATGTGTATCTAAGACTCACTGCATTGGCACTGATGTTGGGAATGCCATTTTTCCTTGCACACAAAGTACTGTGGTAATACCAAGATATTCGCTGAAGTATCAGTTTAGGCTATATGAATATGGTAATCAATTACTACTTAAGAACCCAAAACTACATGGTTACATATATTATTATTGAAAGTACTTTGGAGCAACATGAAAATACCATGGTAATACAATTGTACCACCACAGCACTTTATATGAGAAATTTCCATAAGCCCAACCACATAAATGGTAAATTGACATCTCTAAATGGTGTGTTTTTACATTTACCATAGTAGTACCATGGTCTTTTTTGAAGTACCGTGTACTTTGACTTCTGTTAATTACAATAAGCCCAATAGAATAAATTTATGTTTGTATTGAAAGATTTTGACCTCAGCATTGTGATTTGTTTGACTCTTGTTGGCACTACCATGTTCTTGTACTGTGCATTGTCAGGGTCGTTGGCTGTAATGAAGCACGATGTGATTATGATGTGAAAGTGATACTCAAAATAAATCTTTAATCCGAGAATCAAAACAAAAACCGGGAAAATAACTCGGAGGAAAGACAACCACGAACACAGTAACATCTGCAAGACCACAAACAGACTGGAACTGAGGGCTTAAATGCACGGGCAAACAGAGGAGCTAACGAGATGTTTAACATGACACACCTGAACAGAATACTAAAATCAATAAGAAACCATAGAAACAAACAGGGCAGAGAACTAATGAGAACTGAACTTTAGCAGACTACAAGATTAACAATGAGACTCAGGGTACGTTTACACGATATGCTTGAAACAGAGAAGTTTTTCCACTGTCAAAACGATCCCCATTCACACGGACCCGCGTAAACAACTAAAAACGCTGTATTCTGCTGCCAGGCCATAATATGGTGATGAAACATTAGACTGAGCACGTAATATGCGTGTGCATAACGTCATCGTCTTCGGAGATTCACGTGTTTCTTGTTTGCATGGAGACCGTTTTCAAAAACTTGCACTTTGAAACGCGTTTTCAAAAGTTTGCGTCTTCAGGCAGCCAAAACGCTGTTGTCGTGTAAACGAACGGGCAAAACGCATAAAAAGTTTTACGTTTTTAGTTGAAAACGGTGTCGCGTAAACAGCCCCTCAGACATGAACAGAACAGAAAAACAGAGCAAAAACAAACTCAAAACGTGACACATGGTACTGTGGTAATACTATGTTTATTTTGTACCGTAATATTCTCTGAAGTATCTTTCAGTATCATTTCACAAGCATGGAATGAATATGGTGATCATTGAGTAACAAGGTATTGCCATGACTTACATGGTACAATAAAAGAAAATTGGAGACTTTGGAGTACCATGAACATATGGTATTGTCATCTGATACCATTACTGTACTATGGTACTACCACAGTGTATTTTACCATGGTACTTTTGGAAGTAACTCCTACTTTGACATTCTTAAATTACCACAAGCCCTATATAAGATAAATGGATGCCTCTGATTAGAGATTTCAACCTCAAAATGGGCATTTGTATGTTGACGCAAACAAAAAGGTACCATGATACTATCATTTTTGTTAATGATGATGATGTTGTTGTTGCTTGCAGTACTGTTTTAAATACCATGCTAGGCTATTTGAGTAATCATTCAGTACCATGATATCTATCAAAGTACCATGGCATCGCTACAGGGAAATGACCTATACATTTTCATAAGCTCAACAAAACAAAAGCTAAATAGTGACACTAATACATCAACCTCTATGTTGGACATTGCTGGGGTTGAACTTTGATAAAAATGGCGCAAATTTAAATGAGAAAATGTCCTGGGTAAAAGATTGATGATTACATCACAGACTAATATAATATTGTTAGCAGTCTGAGTTATGCTAACTTCAGTTGATACATTTCTGCAGACTCAGTCTGGATGGATAACCACCAAGAACAACAAGCCGTTTTTTCTTCTGACTCATTTAGTCGATAATCGGGAAAGGGCATTTTTGAATAGAAGCGATACAGGCTTGTGTGTGTGTGCCTTCAATTAAATCATAGTTCTTGGACAAGACCTCTGCAGCCCTCATAAATCACACTGATGGATCTCTCTCTCTCGCTCTCTCTCTCTCTCTCTCTCTCTCTCTCTCTCTCTCTCTCTCCCTCCATGTTTATGCATTCCAGAATTCTCCGTCGTCGCATATACAGTTACTGTAGAAACCGGCACGCCAATCCAATGAGAGATTCCAGATGGAGAATTCCACACGTCCTGGTACAGAGTCAAGGCACCGCCGGGAATGGGGCGCGTCATATTGGCACGAAAGCCACACATCTTCGTTTAATGCGACGCCGCCGATTCATTAACAGCTGAGAAATTTCTCTTTCTCGTTAAGATGTGCAATTACTGTCTAATTGAGACTGGCAAAGCGTAAATAAACTCTGAGGTCACACTTGCTACTGCAATTTCCCTGCAGACGGATCTAGATCTTGACCGACTTCGCAAATTTGATTTTACGTTTCACGCTTGTTTTCTTCTCCAGCTGGCAGACAATTGGCCGGTCAGGAGCGGAATTGTGTGATTTCAGGGCTCATTTCCCAGGCAATTCCTAAAAGAGACTTTAAAAACAGCCTGGGAAACACTTTGCATTGAACAAAACATCAACCCTTGCTAACAGATACGGGATGTATCAGGAGAATCATTTTACTGCTCAGAGGTCGTGCTTTTTCTGGAGACTTTGTCTCAGATGGTTTACATAAAAGTCCTGGTGAAATACAAACTGACAAAATATTTTTTATACTTTTTTATTCTTTTTATTTTTAAAGGGACAGTGCACATTAATCAACATGAGCACTTAAAGGGATAGTTCACCCAAAAATGAAAATTAGCCCATGATTTACTCACCCTCAAGTCATCCTAGGTGTATATGACATTCTTCTTTCAGACGAATACAATCGAGGTTATATTAAAAAATGTCCTGTCTCTTCCAAGCTTTATAATGGCAGTGAATTGCTGTTTCTGTTTTGAAGTCCATAAAAGTGCATCTATCCATCATAAACAAACTCCACACGGCTCCGGGGGTTAATAAAGTCCTTCTGAAGCAAAACAATGCGTTTGTGTAAGAAAAATATTCATATTTAAAACTTTATAAAGTAAAATAACTAGCTTCCGACCTAACGGCCATACTACTTACGCCTAAAGCACAACTTACAGACTACGTTGCGCTTTAGACTTACGTGCAATCCGTATGTTCGCTTGTCCAGAAGCTAGTTATTTTACTTTATAAAGTTTTAAATATTAACCAGTCAGGGACTACAGATAAAAATTATCCTGTTGGGCAAAATTTGGCACATTTACATGATGGATTCGTTTATGATGGATAGATGCACTTTTATGGACTTCAAAACAGAAACAGCAATTCACTGCCATTATAAAGCTTGGAAGAGCCGGGACATTTTTTAATATAACTCCGATTGTATTTGTCTGAAAGAAGAATGTCATATACACCTAGGATGACTTCAGGGTGAGTAAATCATGGGCTAATTTTAATTTTTGGGTGAACTATCCCTTTAAGTCCCTCGTGTAAATGTGGCAAATTTAGCCAAACAGGATAATTTTCATCTACAGTCCCTGACTGGTTGATGGTGAAATATGTCTACAATTGGTAAAACCATAGTAAATAGCAAAAAAAAAAAAAATATATATATATATATATATATATATATATATATATATATATAAGAAATATAAAAATCATATAAAAGTACATTCTGTTCCCCCAGAGAAAAATCTGATTCTGGGTTAGTACCAGTTAAGATGTAAATATGACCAAAAAATATGAAAATAAAAAATATATATAATTAAACAAATGTGTATATAATATAAATATATAAATAATTATTATATTATAGCTATAAATATATTTTAATTATAAAATAATTGTATAAAATACTAATTAATAAATTATGAATTAATGATTATATATATATATATAATCATTAATTTATAATTTAGTTTTTTTATGCATTGCATTGATTATAAACATGAGCTGTAAGTAATCTAAATCATGGGTATACTGAGGTTCTATTTTATATAATAAAATAATGCATAATCAATTCATGTGAGTGGAGATCACGTGCACGGGTCATCATGACAATGAAGTTAAAAGATTGGATGTCACTTTACAAGTCATTGTTTTTCATCTCACGTCTCACTCTAACAAACTATAATGTTTATGTTTGGTGGCTATATTTTCAAAAAAAACATGCATTTTTGCAAGATTAGTACTGTGAGGTTCTTGCCTTAAACGTTTGCATGAAAAATGCTGTTGATTAGTCTGTTATTATCAGACCCTTATAAATTAGCATTTGTCAAGCAAAACGGTGATTTTCATCCATCCACTCGCAGCACCCCCCCCCGCCCTCTTCTCCTTCACACACTCACTCACTCGACCCCAATCACCCGCGAACCCCGTGACCACCACCAACTGCTTGCCCTTCTCACTCACTCCTCTCTTCCTGCACAAACTTTCCATCCCTCTCTCATTCCTCTGGTTTGGGTTACCACCTCGCTGGGCTCTGACCGGCTTCACTGGACGGTTCAGGCATGGCTCACTGTATTCTACCCGTGTGGATCTTATTTATCACTTTCCATAGTCCTCAATCCTCATCCATTACAGGTGTGAAATGGAAGATTTTTCCTATTAAATGGCTTGCGTATCTATAAAAGCTGTCATTACATTCAAATAAGGAATTTGTCTCATATTTCCCAGCATGCTTTGCTGATGGCACTCAAAGGGGAGAGTAAATGCTAAAATTCAGTGTAATATAATGTTGTTTTTTGTGTGTCCAAGATTAATGTTAAGTGGGAGATTTAGCAGTGATTAATGTTTTGTTATGCTAATTTAGAAGAATTTCTGTTAATGTTGGTTTTAGGATAGTTACCATCATGGTGACACGTGGTGCATGCAGCTTGATTTGAGAGCAAATAAAACCTTTATATTGCTGCACTCATACAGCAAATGCTACTGTATTACATACTATTGTTAACATGTAAAAAAAATTACTATGTTAGCAAACTAGCTTGTTAAAGTTAGCTAAGTTTATACAAATAAAAGTGTTCACATTGAGATTACATTAAAGTTTAAAGTTAAATGTATGAATTAGTGTACTCAAACATTTCAAGTTAAGAACAATTAAAATGTATAAGTACAAAATAAAAATCTGCCAGTTCTGCTTACTTAAACTTTGAATTTCTCAACTTAAAAAATTTGAGGCAACTAATTGCCTTACATTTTTTTAAGTTTGCCAACTTATTCGGCAAGCAATCCAACAATTATTGGATAGTGTTAGCGTCTAGCCCTATTCATGTTACGCCCACTTTTAACAATGCAATCAATTCTGATGGACAAAATGAAGTCCTGAAGAATAACCCGATGCTCACCATGCCTCAAAAAAGGTACTCTAACTCTAACAATGAGGGAAACCAACAATTTACTACTACTTTAATGAAAAAGCAGCAAATGTTTCGGTCTCATTGTGACCTTTCTCAATGCCTATATGTCTAATGAACATGTAACACAGGTTAAATAAAGTTAATATTTAATTTACACAATTTAGTTATATGATTTTCCCTTAATAAAAGTCGATAAGAGATTATTAAGATTAAGAATATTAAGAAAAATATGTGAATATATTCTAAAATAAATTCTCAGCGATCAACCAATGAGAGCTCTCTTGTCATTAACGTCATGTGTCGACGAGCATGCGCGATGACAGAAGAGACAAGCTTGATTGAGAAGAGCAGACGCAATCCCACCGTTGCGATCCATTTTATGTATCTGAGGTTAAAAATCTTTGAAAAAAAGTATTGAGAAGTTGAGATATAGTTAATTTGATGCATTCTGAACAAGAAGCCGACTGAATAGAGGAATAAATCATTATTGTTCACTGACGCCATTTAACGATCACGCACGAGGTGCGCCTGAGTGAGAGCGCATGGCCATTGCACATTGCAGTTCATCGACGCCATTTTACGATCACACACGAGGTGCGCCCGAGTGAGAGCAAAAGAAAAAAATCGATCATAAAGGTAACTTAGTTAAGCAGTTCTGTGAAGAAAAAGATATTTGTATGTACTAGTATGTAATTACTTAAGTTTGAGCGGTCATAGTGAACCGCATGGTTATTATTTGTTCATTTCAGAGTTCAGCGTCACTATTGTTGGCTACGTGTCTGTATGAAAGAGAACTAGTGATTTAGAGGTAAACGAATGTGATTATATTAGTTCGTGAAGAAATTTTAATTGTGTATTAGATGTTATTCTGGATCTTAGATGTGGAACTTATTTTGAAATGTACTTAATGAATGTTCTGGTCTGTGATCAGGCCAGGTTTTTTTCTCTCCTTTGTTTTTCTTTTTTTTCTTTTCTTTCTTCCTTCTTGATTCGTGAAGATCTGCACGACCTCCTGTAACATCCTGTAGACTGCGAGTTTGATGGCGAGCCAACCCAGTTGTAGAAAAGAAGACATTGCGTGGTGGAGAGGAGGCCCGATATCCTTTCCTTGAGTTTCCACTGAAACCGCATTGAACGACAAACTCGATTTAAAGAACTGTTTCTTTTCTTTTCCTCTTGAGGGTGTATGGTCAACTATCACCCAGAATTGAGAGACCTTTAACTTTTCATGAGAGACACTTGAAATCCCTTTGAGAGAGAGATTATACTCTTTTGTGATATTCTGTCTGTTTCATTTATTTTATTTTTCCTGAATGTTGAACTGACTATGTGGGTATATATGTGAAAACACCGACAAGAGTGCACTCGAGGTGGAAATTTGCAGTCAGTTTTATTGTTTATTGTGTTTCTGTCATTTCTTTTATTTTATTGATTTTCTACTTTTCGTCCTAATCAAATTGAAACAATTATATTTCTAAATTAATCTTGTGTCTGTCTGTTACTTCGTATGCTAACCCGCCGTCTCCATAGCGATCCCTAGTCCTTCTGATAGAATTCAAATATTATCTGTATTATAATAATAATAATAATAATAATAAAGCAGCAGAAAAAAACTACTTAATTACTAATTAATTACTGTATAATCCAAACAAGTGCTACATAAACTTTGGCGAGCCAGCCAGGAGACGGCGCTGTTGCAGAGAACTAACAGCTACACATTTGATTTTCCTTTTTTCTCTTTTGCTTTTAAGCAAGCGACGATAATGGAGATTATTGAAGCTGAAGGGATTATTATCCCAAACTCCGTAATAGTCAGTGGTTTAACAGACACTGAGAGCGATGACGAATTGTTTGATGCTCTGAAGCGATACGGGTCATTTGCCAAAACCGTGCGCATCGATGACAAAGAATCCGAGTTCTACCAAAACGTAATCGTTGAGTACAACAGTAATCAAGCGTTGCAATCACTCGGACCAAAATTGCCGTTTACTCACCAGCTGTCAAGCGAACCAGGTGTTAAGTATGATGTGAGAGCGTTAGCCAGTGTGTTTACACAGCAACTTGGTAGTAGCATAACAAAATCCTACCTGGACAGATTAAAAGAAATAGCAGAACTGAGCGGAAACAACTTTGAGTCTATACTGAGTGAAATGCTGTCGCAAATGAGTGCTGACCTCCCACCAGAGCCTGCTGTTTCTGGTAGTACTGGTGAAGACACCTGTGAGAAACCATATTGGGCATCTCCGGATGGGAATTTCGACCCAATTCGTAATCCACCAAGTCAGATAGATGATGTACCGTCCCAACCTACTCCTATCAATTTGATTGAACCGACCCTTCGCACGTCGTCCAAATTTCTCAACCCGCCTGAGGTCCAAAGGCTAGTAGTTGAGCATGTTGTGCGGAGCAGTGAAGTGGTTGCTCAAGGGCAGATACAGCCCAGGCTCAGAGTGTTTTCAGGAAAATGCCCTAGGCCTGGAAACGAGGTAGATTACGACATTTGGCGTTCTAGTGTCGAATTCATTTTGAAAGATCCCTCTTTGTCCGATTTGCATGCGTCTAGGCGAATACTAGACAGTCTTTTGCCGCCTGCGGCGGATGTTATAAAGCATCTGAATCCCGAATCTCCTCCTTCTGCTTACCTCCAGCTGTTGGACTCCGCTTTCGGGGCTGTGGAGGACGGGGACGAATTGTTAGCGAAATTCATGAACACGTTGCAGGATGCAGGTGAAAGGCCATCTACTTATCTGTACAGGTTACAGTCAGCTTTAAGTGCAACCGTCAAAAGAGATGGTATTGTCCCAGCAGAGGCAGATAGGCATCTCCTAAAGCAGTTTTGCAGGGGCTGCTGGGATAATGACTTGATCGCCGAACTACGACTAGAGCAAAAGCGAAACAATCCTCCTTCCTTTGCACAGCTTCTCCTTATGCTTCGTACAGAGGAGGATAGACATACTGCGAAAGCAACTCGAATGAAGCAACACCTTGGGTCTTCTAAGCAGAGAGCGTTTATGCACTCTCAGAAAGCGTGGATTTCTGCTGAGTTAGAACAAGATGAAGCTCCTAGAGTGAGTCCTCTTGAAACTGAAACGCGTGAGTTAAAGAAGCAGATTGTCAAGTTGCAGAGTCAGTTAGCTAATCTTGCAGTCCGACCAAAACATCCAAAGAGAACTCCGTCGCGAGAGGTAGTCAAAAGGCCTGCACCACCTGACCAAAGGAAGTCAGGGGCTGCTGCGAGTGTAGTTCCGGTCAATAAGAAGCCAACTGATAGACCTAGACCGTGGTACTGTTTCACATGTGGTGAGGATGGCCACATTGCATCGTCCTGTAGTTCTGAGCCAAACCCCGAGCTTGTCGCTACTAAACGTAGGCTGTTAAGGGAGAAACAGTTACAGTGGGAGTCACAGAATTCCTCCACTAGCGTAGATTTAAACTAGAGGCAGTTCCTGTCGCGGGACATACAGGAACTGAGCTTAAATCGAGTGGTCCCATTGTAAATCGTGTCTTCAAGAAATGCCAAGCTCCTAGGAAGCAGAGTGCAAACCTACCTAAGGGCTTAGTTGGTGCTAGATGTGTTGCCGAAGTCAGCATAGCTGGTAAGAAATGTCATTGTCTACTCGACACTGGATCGCAGGTCACAACTGTGCCTAAGTCTTTTTATGAACGACACCTCTCAGAGCACCCGATTAACCCTCTTGACGATATTTTGGAAGTAGAAGGCGCCAATGGGTTTTCCGTTCCGTACGAAGGCTACGTAAAGGTAGACATCACTTTCCCTGAGGAGTTTTTGGGTGCGACTATTGAAGTGGCCACGGTAGCTCTAGTCGTTCCAGATGTAAAGTCTCACACTCAGCCTTTGATCTTAATAGGTACAAACACTCTCGACATCCTCTATGAGCAGCAGTTAGTGGCAGTATCCCCGAAGCACCAGCCATCTCTATTTGGGTATAGAGTGGTTTTGAAAACTCTTGAAACGAGGCGAAAGCAGAACACGAGTGGCGTTCTGAGTCAGGTGAGATTAAGAGGCAACATACCGGAGGTCATGTCCGCTGGTCAAACTGTCGTGGTGAAAGGCTCTCTTGCGGTACCCGGTGGGATAGATAAGTGTGTAGTGGTAGAACACCCGTCTGAATCCTCTTTACCTGGTGGTGTGTTTGTGAAGCGCTGCTTACTTACTCCTTCTAGTCAATCTGTCTGGTTACCTGTGGTACTAAAAAACGAAACCGAGCACGATATAGCCATTCCCCCAAGATGCATAATAGCAGAGCTGCATGCAGTTGAGTCCGTGCTCCCCCAGCCGAGTGTTTCCCCTGTTAGTAAGCACTTGCCTACTCAGGATTCTAATTTCGCCTTGAATTTCGGTGAGTCCCCATTGCCACAAGAATGGCGGGACCGGATTTCAGAAAAACTCAAAGAAATGCCTGATGTTTTCAGCCAACACGATTTAGATTTTGGGCATACACAAAAGGTGAAACATCATATACATCTGCACGATGAAACTCCCTTTAAACATAGGGCGCGACCTATCCATCCGCAAGATCTGGAAGCCGTCCGCAGACATCTGCGCGATCTTCTCGCAAGCAACGTTATCCGAGAGTCTGAGTCGTCTTTTTCTTCGCCTATTGTAGTGGTGCGGAAGAAAAATGGAGATGTACGGTTGTGCATAGACTATAGGAAGTTAAATCTTCAAACAGTTAAAGACGCATATGCATTACCCAATCTCGAGGAGACGTTTTCCGCTTTAACTGGATCAAAATGGTTTTCCGTTCTCGACTTGAAATCTGGGTATTACCAGATAGAGGTGGAAGAAGCAGACAAACCTAAAACCGCCTTTGTCTGCCCCCTGGGGTTTTGGGAGTTTAATCGCATGCCTCAGGGGGTCACTAACGCCCCAAGTACTTTTCAGAGATTGATGGAGAAGTGTATGGAGGATATCAATCTCAGGGAAGTACTTGTCTTCCTGGACGATCTGATCATATTTTCTGAAACTTTGGAAGAGCATGAAAGACGGCTGTTAAAAGTTCTTTCTCGGCTCAGAGAGTATGGGCTAAAACTCGCCCCTGAAAAGTGCAAGTTTTTTCAGACGTCTGTACGTTATTTAGGGCACATAGTGTCAGAGCGTGGAGTAGAGACCGATCCAGAGAAAGTACAAACCTTAAAAACCTGGCCGAGTCCCACAAACCTTAAAGAGTTAAGGTCGTTTTTGGGCTTTTCGGGGTATTACCGCCGATTTATTAAAGATTATTCTAGGGTTGTGAAACCACTCACCGACTTGACTGTAGGGTATCCGCCGACTAGGAAAGGTGGTAAACGGAGTGAGAGTAAGGGTCCATACCATAACCCTAAAGAGTCGTTCGGAAACCGTTGGACGCCGCTTTGTGAGGAAGCGTTTCGGTCTGTTATCGACAAACTAACTACTGCGCCTGTGTTGGGCTTTGCAAACCCTAAACTTACCTATTTCCTACATACAGATGCCAGCACCAAGGGTTTAGGAGCAGCCTTGTATCAGGAACAGGAAGGGAGGATGCGAGTCATTGCATATGCAAGTAGAGGGTTGTCCCGCAGTGAGTCCAATTACCCGGCGCACAAGCTTGAGTTTCTTGCCCTTAAATGGGCAGTAACTGAAAAGTTTAGAGACTATCTGTATGGTAGCCAATTCACCGTCATTACCGACAGCAACCCTCTAACGTATGTTCTAACCACGGCGAGACTAGATGCGACTAGCTACCGGTGGCTTGCTGCCCTTTCCACTTTTTCTTTTAAGTTACAGTACAGAGCAGGCAAGCTAAATGCTGATGCTGATGGTCTATCAAGGCGACCACAGGAACAGTTGCCCGAAAATCCTTTATCTCAAAAAGAGTACGAACGAATTCAACAGTTTATGCAGAATCATCTCAAGGAAGCTGCAGATTCTTGTGACACCGCAAGTGAAGTAGTTCAGGCTATATGTGAGAAACATCTGGTCAGACAGCCAACGGACGTTGGGTGTGGTGCTGCGTTTGTTGAATCTCTTGCACTTTATCCTGATGCTGTACCTGATAGTTACGAACAAGAAGGTGATTTTGAGGGGTTACCTGTTGTATCTTACCTGTCAGGGAACCTCGGTGATGATCAAAGGGCAGATCCAGTCATTCGGGAAGTAGTATCTTGCCTAGAGTCGGGAGAAAAGCCTCCACCAACAGTCAGGAGGGAACTCCCAGATCTTCCTTTTTTTCTAAGAGAGTGGAACCGTCTTGAGTTAAAAAGTGGGGTGCTTTACCGGAAACGGCAGGTAGAGGAATTAGTTACTTATCAACTCGTGCTACCTGAGAAACTGAGGCCCTCTGTATTGACCAGTTTGCATGACAGTATGGGTCATATGGGGGTGGAGAGAACTCTAGACTTGGTAAGGTCTCGGTTCTACTGGCCGAAGATGGCTGCGGAGGTAGAACAAAAGATCAGGACATGCGGTCGTTGTGTGAGAAGGAAATCATTGCCTCAAAAAGCTGCACCGTTAGTTAATATCCAAGCCACAAGACCTTTAGAGTTGGTCTGTATGGATTTTCTCTCATTAGAGCCAGACAAAAGTAATACGAGAGACATCTTGGTAATCACTGACTTCTTTACCAAATATGCTGTGGCGGTCCCCACACCCAACCAAAAGGCAAGAACGGTAGCGAAATGTCTTTGGGAAAATTTTGTTGTGCACTATGGGTTCCCCGAGCGTCTTCATAGCGATCAGGGCCGAGATTTTGAATCGCGCACCATCAAAGAGCTTTGTGAGGTGGCAGGTATTAAGAAAACCCGAACAACCCCTTATCATCCCAGGGGAAATCCTGTCGAACGTTTTAATAGGACCCTGCTCAGTATGTTGGGTACCTTAGAAGAAAAAGACAAGGTTCGTTGGAGAGATTTCGTAAAACCTTTAGCTCATGCGTACAACTGCACGAAACATGAGGTCACTGGGTTCACTCCCTACGAATTGATGTTTGGACGTCAACCCAGGTTACCCGTTGACCTTGCTTTTGGGTTGCCGTATCAAGATGGTCCACGACAGTCTCATTCGGAGTATGTCAGTCATCTAAAAAACAATCTGAAAGAAAGTTATTCGCTTGCGTCACGTGGTATGTCAAAAAGTGCAGAAAGAAACAAAGCTAGGTTTGACAAATCTGTAACTTATTGCTCTTTGGAGATTGGTGATCGAGTGTTGGTGAAGAACGTTAGGCTACGCGGGAAGCATAAGTTAGCAGACAAGTGGGAGTCTGAGGTGTATGTTGTGGTGAGTCAGGCAGCTGAATTGCCAGTTTATACTGTTCGTCCAGAGAGAAAGGACGGTCCTCTGCGTACTCTTCACAGAGATATGTTGCTCCCGTGTGGGTTTTTACTGTCTTCCGAAGTTGAACCACCCACTCTAAACGAATCCATCTCAAGACCTCGAACACGACAGAATCCTAAGGTTCCGTTAATTGATGACACTTGTCTCTCTGATTCCGAAGAAGGAAATTCGTATTGCGAGTACAGCCATACTCCAAGTATAGAGACAGCACATTTCTCTACAGTTCATGATATCTGTACGGAAAGAGAGACAGTGAACGCTGATTCTACTGATAACTCGGCCGAACAATCTTTCCCTATCGGCGACGCCTTGCAGGGCGACCAGAGTAATAATTTACTTGTTGAAACCTTACCAGTTGATAAACCTGGTGAATACTTACCTGTCGACACACTCGATGAGCACTTACCTCTTAATGTTTCCGGCACCCTTGGACAGAGTAATTTACCTGGTCAGGGCCAAGTCGAAGCCGTAATGGGCAGTTCTGTTGATGAAGTTGAAGTAACCAGTGTTGTTGAAAGTTCAGATGTTTGTGAAAAAGCCGAACAACAATCAGAAGATGAGATAGACACCTTACCGAGGCGTTCCGTTAGACCGAGAGGAGAACCAGAGCGACTTACTTATTTTCAGCCAGGAAACCCATTAATATATGTGGTCCAATCTTTGTTCCAAGGTCTGAATTCAGCTTTTGTTAAATCTCTTGGTGGAGATGAAACTCTGAATGTCCTTCCCTTGCTGCCTAATGGTTTACACGGTGTGGTCACCAGTCAGCCGAGCAGAACATGCAAAGGGACTTGCATGAATTTAGGAGGGGAGAATGTAACACAGGTTAAATAAAGTTAATATTTAATTTACACAATTTAGTTATATGATTTTCCCTTAATAAAAGTCGATAAGAGATTATTAAGATTAAGAATATTAAGAAAAATATGTGAATATATTCTAAAATAAATTCTCAGCGATCAACCAATGAGAGCTCTCTTGTCATTAACGTCATGTGTCGACGAGCATGCGCGATGACAGAAGAGACAAGCTTGATTGAGAAGAGCAGACGCAATCCCACCGTTGCGATCCATTTTATGTATCTGAGGTTAAAAATCTTTGAAAAAAAGTATTGAGAAGTTGAGATATAGTTAATTTGATGCATTCTGAACAAGAAGCCGACTGAATAGAGGAATAAATCATTATTGTTCACTGACGCCATTTAACGATCACGCACGAGGTGCGCCTGAGTGAGAGCGCATGGCCATTGCACATTGCAGTTCATCGACGCCATTTTACGATCACACACGAGGTGCGCCCGAGTGAGAGCAAAAGAAAAAAATCGATCATAAAGGTAACTTAGTTAAGCAGTTCTGTGAAGAAAAAGATATTTGTATGTACTAGTATGTAATTACTTAAGTTTGAGCGGTCATAGTGAACCGCATGGTTATTATTTGTTCATTTCAGAGTTCAGCGTCACTATTGTTGGCTACGTGTCTGTATGAAAGAGAACTAGTGATTTAGAGGTAAACGAATGTGATTATATTAGTTCGTGAAGAAATTTTAATTGTGTATTAGATGTTATTCTGGATCTTAGATGTGGAACTTATTTTGAAATGTACTTAATGAATGTTCTGGTCTGTGATCAGGCCAGGTTTTTTTCTCTCCTTTGTTTTTCTTTTTTTTCTTTTCTTTCTTCCTTCTTGATTCGTGAAGATCTGCACGACCTCCTGTAACATCCTGTAGACTGCGAGTTTGATGGCGAGCCAACCCAGTTGTAGAAAAGAAGACATTGCGTGGTGGAGAGGAGGCCCGATATCCTTTCCTTGAGTTTCCACTGAAACCGCATTGAACGACAAACTCGATTTAAAGAACTGTTTCTTTTCTTTTCCTCTTGAGGGTGTATGGTCAACTATCACCCAGAATTGAGAGACCTTTAACTTTTCATGAGAGACACTTGAAATCCCTTTGAGAGAGAGATTATACTCTTTTGTGATATTCTGTCTGTTTCATTTATTTTATTTTTCCTGAATGTTGAACTGACTATGTGGGTATATATGTGAAAACACCGACAAGAGTGCACTCGAGGTGGAAATTTGCAGTCAGTTTTATTGTTTATTGTGTTTCTGTCATTTCTTTTATTTTATTGATTTTCTACTTTTCGTCCTAATCAAATTGAAACAATTATATTTCTAAATTAATCTTGTGTCTGTCTGTTACTTCGTATGCTAACCCGCCGTCTCCATAGCGATCCCTAGTCCTTCTGATAGAATTCAAATATTATCTGTATTATAATAATAATAATAATAATAATAAAGCAGCAGAAAAAAACTACTTAATTACTAATTAATTACTGTATAATCCAAACAAGTGCTACAAACAAAAACTAAGTCCTGCCTTACATTTTTTCCCCTCATTGAATACCTTGTTTTATTTAGAAAGAAATTGTCTGTAAACGTCCATTCATGTTTTGAAGCTTAATTTAAAATTATTGTCTGAAAATAATCAAAAACATCCAGCAGATTACTAGAGACAATCGTTTTGATTTGCCCTTCAGTTTGTAAAAACAAGAGAAAAAAAAAATCACATTATCCCTCAGAAATCATTCCAATATGCTGATTTGCAGCTCAAGAAACTTTCTTTTTTTTTTTTTTTTTTTTTTGTGGAAAGTGTGATTTTTATTTTTGCAGGATTCTTGAGTAGAAAGTTCAAAAGAACAGCATTGATTGGAAATAGAAATCTTTTATAACATTATATAAGTACCACTGCCACTTTTGATCAACTCAATGCAACCTCGCTGAATAAATGTATTAATTTGATTTGATTTTTTTTCAAGACCCCCAAATTTTGAACGTTTAAAAGCTTAATTTGGTCTTAACAGGAGTTGAAAGATCGGATAACTCTTGTGGTATTTTAACGTTTATCATGGTACAAGATCTTGGCCCTTGGACTCCCATTGTAAGCGCATTACTAATCTTTATTTGTTTTCTGATGCTATACAATAGATGCATGTGCATACCTGTTGAGATTTTAATAAAACTATTGTATGTAATTTCATATCAAATTAACAAAATGCGCTAACCATAATATGAACAAAAAAAGTCTCGTATAGAAAGTATAGAACTAGGTGTGCTAATGGTTAAACGTTTGTTATTAAATATTTATTTTCACTTTTTTGATACCATGAAAGTGTTGTAAATTTTGATTCTGAATATTACACCACAGTCCGTCTCTCTGAAATACAACTAACAAAGCTGAAGGAAGTGTCAAGGTAACAGCAGAGCTATTGTTCGTTCAGAGCAACAGCTGATAAGTCCTCTATGATAACACTGTTGACGTGAGCAAACCGAGGCCTGGACCGACTGAAAACACACCCACACACACACACACACTGAGCTAAAACATTCGCTCTTGATTTTGACCCACACACACACACACACACATCCCCGACAGGCACGTCCAGACACACGTCGGACTCGCTCTGACCGCCACCGCTGCTCTGTGGTTAACCTGCGCGCTCTACCGGGGTCACGCCAAATGAAGTGTGCTGGGATCCGTGTATTTTTCAGGTCAGGGCTCATTGGCATCAGTCTGTGAACACTAGGAATACGGTGAAGGATGATATATGTCTGCTTTCAGCAACTGTCCAGACTCTTTCTCTCTCTCTCTCACACACACACATGTTATCAGAGGATCTCAGTCCATGTATGCAGGACTGGTTGCACACTCTCACTTACACTAAATGTCTCTGTAGTGTGCGCTTGTGTGGAGGCGGTCAAAGGTGGCACTCTGGTCACTGAACCACATCTCATATCTGCACCATGGGAACCTGGGGTCATAAATCACGGAGTATTTTGACAGAAATGGGAAAAAGAAACCCCCCACATGGCATTTAGCCCAATGGCTGTATTATAATCAGGGTTATTATAGTTAACTAAAACCATAAAAAATATAATAAACGCGGTAACACTTTACAGCAAGGTTTCATTTGTTAACATTGGTGAATGTATTATTAACTAACATGAACTAACCATGAGCAATACATTTGTTACTGTATTTGTTCATCTTTGTTAATGTTAGTTAATAAAAATACAGCTGTTCATTTTTTGATCCTGTTACTTCACAGTGCATTACCTAATGCAACTTTTGATTTTAATAATGTATTAGTAAAGGTGAAATTAGCATTAACAAAGATTAATACATGTTGTAGAAGTGCAGTTCATTATTAGTTCATGTTAACTAGTGTAGTTACAAAAACTTTAACTAAAATGAAAATGTAAACAATAATTCAAAATATTTATAAAAACTATAATAGTATCTCAATTATACTAAAATCATATTCTGATTCACAAACTATCTGCCCTAAATAGATGAGTTTAGCGCTGCGTCTGAAATCGAATATGCGAAAAACAGTACGCCAACAGAGTAGTGTGTCCGAATACATAATAGTAGGCAAAAAGAACATTCATTGATCAGCCGTTTTCCCACAAAAGCAGTTTATTCAGCGCAGTGAAGCCTCTCCTTCATTGACATCCATTAAAAAAAAAAAAACCTTTTATGTTATTATTATAAAAGTAAGTAGTTCCCAAAATAATGACCTTATTTTTATTTAATTTTTTGAATTTAATTTTTTCATAATATAATAAAATAATGATGATAATAATAATTTTATTTTTACTTTTATTAATAATGTTTATTTGTTTGTTTGATTTATTTGATTTGATTTGTAATAATAATTGTTTATTTCCACATTTTAGCCAGTCGCTGCATGTGTGTATAGTGCAGCGTTAGGGGAATTTTGATGCAGTTGGCCTGTGTTAAGACCTTGTCTCAGAGCCCATGCTGTCGTGACATTTCAACATGAGAGTCACGTCTCGCTCTCTCTCTCTCTGTTAGTCTTATTGCGGTTCACCTGTTCATTACATGTCAACAGAAAGTGACAGTCCTCCTCAAGCCACAGGTATTTCTCAACATTCTCTCTCTCCTCTTGTTGCCTTGCTCTCCAGACATGGCTTTGATATAGACAAATTCAGCTGCCTGTACTCATACACAACATGCGTCCTTCTTATATAGCATGCCTGATCAATCCATACATGATTCATCAGTCCATATTGACGAACAAAGGTTTGTCTTTATAATTTTTCATCAATGTATAATGTATAAAATGCTTTAGCAAGCTTGCATTCAGTGTAGTTTGAAACACATTTTTTGTGATCCAAATGAATTCCCGAAGGAAAAAATCAAATTCAGCCCCTTAATTTGTTTTATATCCTTTTTATCCCAGAAATACGGTACATTATGAAAGGAAAAATAGATAGCAAATTCTGCTTTATGCTGATTTATTTAATATTTTTCACACCAAAAATATGCAGGATGCAAGTCTATACATTTATGCTTGCGTATAGTAAGACAAAAACATAAAGTCTTTGTACTTGTTGGCAAAGTCCTCAGTGTAATCTCTTTAAGAACTGCAGTCCAGCATTACACCAAAACACACACACACACACACACACACACACACAGAGAGAGAGAGAGAGAGAGAGAGAGAGAGAGAGAGAGAGAGTCTCCTAATGGCCAGTTTGGCAGTGTGTGTCTCTGCAATTATTTGCCTGGCTTTTACCCAAGTGTGCACACACACTCTCTCATGGTTTCACTCACCCACCGACACAGATACGAACACAGACACAGCACGCAAAATATAGACTCATGAGCGCCTTAACAAAGAGTACAACGTCGTTATTAAAAGACGCTTGCAGGTTGCACCGTTGAGTCAGTAATTGTACGCTGACCCGAAGTGTGATGCAGATAAGAAATCATTTGAGATCAGACCCCAAAGGAGTGACTCTCATGGGCTCCACGAATACACACACACACACACACACACACACATACAAAAGCAATCTCCAAATGGATCTTAAATGATGCCCAGCATCCATTCTTTTTATACCAGCCCACATCCAACCACACACACGAGTGATAAATAGAGCCCATTAATGGTCACAGGCACTGGATTTATTTGTGGCAGGCCGTGCGCTCGCAGTGGCACTTTAAAATAAGCTGAGCTTCTGTATTATAAGACAAAGGACGTTGCGCTTAAATTAAGATCCATTTACTGTGAGAAAGTGAGAGAGAGATTGTGGGGGAAGTGAAAGCAAAGAAAGAATCTTAAAAGGACTGCATCCAACAATAGCTTCATGTAATATCGAAATGAACTTGTCTTTATCATTTTGTAGCCATTGTCAACGTAATTGCTTGTTATTGTGGGATTATTGGGTCATAATGAGCGAGCGGCGCAAGCGCAAATGCTAAATAAAGGTTTATCGTACCCAATTTATGGCATTTTTGAAGAAAGAGCAATGCAGTTAGCAAACATAGCACAACATAGACAATGTGTATTATTGTGTGAATGTGATTGGCAGAAGAAGAAAGTTATAAGAATAATTTTTTTATTTATATTTTTTCCCCCAATTGGTTTAAGAATAATCATATCAGAAATGCTTATTTTAGCAATTTGTGTCTGTAGTAGCATCCATTAAACTATTATAGCAGTCCAGAAGAAAGGGTTATTGCTCAGGTTGACCCTTTTCTCAGATTTGTCTCCTAAACTCATTAATAAAGGGATAGTTCAGCCAAAAATGAAAATTCTGTCATCATTTACTCGCCCTCGTGTTGTTCCAGACTTGTGTGAGTTTCTCTCTTCTGTTGAACAAAGAAGAAGATATTTTGAAGAATGTTGGTAACCAGACAGTTTTTTGGTAAACTATCCTTTTAAGAGACATAAAGAAGTTTTGATATGCCTAATGTTAATGGCATAGATTGGTCTTGGATGACTACTAGATGAGAAATGCGGAAATCTTGGAAAATCCGATCACAGTTTGAGACAAAAATGGAAATATTTCAGGAAATAATCTATGAGAGGCACATGATGAGTTCATGCAATTTAGTCTCCATTTGCTCTCCATTTATGTCTACGAGAAGCAACTGACACATTTTCATCCTATTTGTGATTTTGATTTAATTTTTCTATTAATTTTGTGTTGGATATTTAAGATGCTAATGTAAATATACACTGTAAAATCCCCCATCCATGTAGCCATTAGCAAGCAGACAGGGGGGTAAATGAAATATTTAGTTGTGTTTATGTGTTTACATGCTTTTATTTACATTTGCATGAGTGGTTTTTTACACAGCACACATACAAATGATTTGCATGTTGTGTTGTGTCACAAATGGTGTTTGTGTACATTAACCCCCCCTCATTAACTGGGGAAGACAAAAACATGAGCACATGTCAACCTCATTCCCATAGTAACTCCAATCAGTGATGCACATGCTAGCTTGCCCCTCCTTAATATATGTGTGCCGTGTGACATCCCTCGTTTAGCCCCCGCAAACCCACATGCACACAAACTCAATCGCACCGCTGCTTTTTATATTCAGACCGACATACTGCCATCCAAACCCTCAGATCAACTTCATCAGTCAAATGATATATACTGATTGTATTGCAAACTAAACGTTTGATTAATTGTCCTTGCAAAACTCACAACCTCAATACCAGAATGTGTTGCATTCCCAGTGCATTTCTTTGTTCTTGGTGGTTGCATGGGTGTTTTGGGTGGTTGTTAGGATGTTGCTATACCATTTGTGACACAACATAACATGCCAATCATTCTGGGTGGTTGCTAGGTGGTTACTAAGGCGTTCTGAGTAGTTTTTAAAGCATTGCTATGTGGTTAGGGCATTGGGGCTTTGGGGAAGTGATTTCACCAAGTACAACATGTTCCTGGATCAACCTCTTTATTGATCCTGGAGCAACACTTAAATCAACCAATAAGATTTGAGGGACAGGTTTACAGTTTATGTCAAGTTTAGGCTTACAAACCAGTGTTAGGTGCTTCTACATCAGTGTTATTCACCTATCATTTCCCTCTGATTTTAGGGATAAGTTATGGGTAGGTGTAGGACTACATTTTCAGAAATGTTGATCCAGGAACAAAATCACAGTGACCTTGGGGCTTAGGAGAAAGTCATAATAGTCCAATGTCAATTCTCTAGATATGTCTTGGGTCCTTTCTAAGTCTCTGTTTACACCTGAAGGTGTGTTTTGGTCGATCGGATCACAAGTAGACGAGGGAAACACATTCCCGTTTACACCTGGTGTTTTAAACCGTCTCTTTTGTCCACTTTCAACCACTTTTGTCCCGATTTCTTCGAGGGGAGGGTCTATGGGTGGGGAAATGTATAGGCTTTTTCAGATCTTTCGATCTAATGGACAAAGTAAGCTTGTGCAGTTTATATATGAATGTGACCGGAGACGACACACAGACAACATCAGCTTTAGTTTCTGCTCTGACAGCCGCAAGACCAACCGAACACTGTAAGTGTGTGTTAGAAATCAGGAATGTTGAGAGAACATTGTGCTTGGTGTGTTTTTCATCTTCAAACCAAATTGGGTCTTCAGCCGACAAAGTTTAAATCCTGTTTGACTAGCACGCTTCCAATAATGTTTACGCATTAGGTCAGCAGGGGAGAGTAGAGGGTCTTTTGTGGCTGTTCGAACGCATTCGACCACATGAGCGTTTACACTAAAGCAATCCGTTCTAATGCGTTTTCGACTACCTCTGGAAGTGGTCGAAAGTGGACAAGCTCAAAACGTTCATTTACACCTGTACGCAGCGTTGTCCACTTCTGATCCGATCGACTAAAACACATCTTAATACCAGATGTAAACGGGGCCTAAAATGTAGATTTTTTCATTCATTTGATCATTCACCAGGTAAAAATCATAAGTGTATTCACTTAGAAAAGTATGATAATGGTGCTTGATGAGTTATGCACCAAAGTCTGTTGGCTTCTAGCGTTAGATGTTTGCTCTCTAACTATGAACAATAGTAAATCTAACTTGGCAAACATAACTAATAAACTTTTTACAATGCAAAGGTTGCTTCTCAAGGCACATTAGGAGGTAGAAACAAAACAGATTACAACAGTTACAATCTGTTTACAAGTTAACAAGTTAAAAGCAACTTACAAAATCATCTTATTCCTAATTAATCTTATTTCTGTCAGGGTTCTGTCACTTCTGTCTAGTTTATTTCTTGGTTTTGTGACAGAGCCCTTGACACTCCTGTTTTGTCTTGTCCTTGTCTGAGCGCGCGGTTTCGAGTGTGCTAGAGTCGTGCGCTCTCTTGTCTGTATGCCTTGTTACATGTGCAGGCCGTGAGGTTTGGATCCCGGCACGTCGGTCTAGTTTGGTTTCGGTTCTGTGTCGGGATTCGGACATTCATAGGCCTACTATGATATTAGACTACATAGCCTATAATAAAATATAATGAATTTCAAACCTGAACCAAACATATTTTTATTCAAAGATCGACAGTCTGTCATTAGTCTTTAGTCTGGCACAAAAAAAACAACATTAAAATCATGAACTCAAATGTCATTGTGAAAAAAAAAAAAAAACGACTGTTGTGAATCAGACTTTCAGCCAGGCTATAGCCTAACGCTAATAAGCCTTATGCCAAAATTATTATTACAACTAAATTGTCGGTCATTAAATAAGAAAAATAAATCATTGTGTAGAGGATTTGCTTTGTGTAACCCGACATCAGACATTAGGCGGGGGCTGGCTGCAGGACGACTCAACCTCCACGGACAGTTTTTAATGTTTTATCAGACAATAACTACTCAAGATTTTGCTTTAGGTTAATTTTCGGGACAATTAGGGCCGGATTCGGGATTCGGGACAACAGCTTAGATTTCGGGACAGTCCTGAATTTTTCTGGTCACCCTAGTGCTCTCATGTTGTCATTTTTGTGTGAACACGTGGCTTGTGATTTGTGTTGCTGGCCATGTGCTTGTGTTCTACTTCTGTTTGTTGTGAGCACATGGCTTGTCATGTGTGTTTCCTTGTGCAATGTGCTCTCCTGTGGATCGTCTAACCCCCGCTCATCTCGTTACCTGATTATTGATTAATTTGCCCCACCTGTCCACCCTCGTTATCTGCTCTCCCTATTTATTCTCCCTGTGTTTCCAGTCCTGTGCTGGTTCGTCGTGGAACACACCTCTCGTGTCTAGCCCTGCCTGTTCCTAGTTTGCCTTGTCTTTAGTTGCCAGTCATGTTTTCCCCCACGGGGTAGTTTTTGTTTGTTTGTTTGTTTGTTTAATTTTTATAATTAATAAAGCCCTTAACTCTGTATTATTGAATCCTCGCTCCTTCTCCACACCCATACCTGACCATTTCTTCAACTTATTTCTAACTTACTGCATCTGAACACTGTTATTTATCTGTATGTGCGATCTGTTTTCTTCGTTCTTAGATAACAATTAGCCGTGAATTGTCTCTTAACACCCATTGTTAACACCAACCAGGAACTCTTCACTGATAACGGCAGCCAATGAGAGTGTGTTAATGAGTGTTGAGAAGGCTCAGTAAACTCTCTCTCTGACAGGAGGAGTGGCAGCTTCCTGTGACAGAGACGGATAGAGAGTCTTTCAAGAGCACCACATTGTTTGATGCTCAAAGTTGTTGACAGTGTTGCCAAGTCCGTGCTTTTCCCTGTGGAATTGGGCTACTTTTACACTGTTGCCGCGGGTTGTTTTTTTCAGTCCGATTGGGCTAGATATGGACATATTTGGGGCGGGTTTTGAATATCAATTGGGCTGGTTTTGTTTTGCAAACCTGGCAACCCTGGTAGGTGAGGAATGGCAGAATGTAAACAGTTGGTAGTACACAGGATTGTTCTTTGCTTGGAATTTGTTACTTCAAATTTATAATGATTTCTGAAGGATCATGTGACACTGAAAACTGGAGTAATGATGCTGAAAATGCAGCTTTACCATAACAGGAATAAATTACAACTTGAAATATATTGCAATAGAAAACAGTCATTTTAAATTATATATATATTTTACAATATACTGTTTTTTCCATTTTTGATCAAATTAAATGCAGCCTAAGAGACTTTCAAAAACATTAAGAAAATCTTACAGACCCAAACGTTTTTAATGTATTTAAAATGTTGTTAGTATTTCTTCAGTTGAATCCATTTACTACTGAAATGGCATACACTTTTTGTGAACAAACATAACTTTGATATAATAAAAGCATTGTTTCAAACTGTACTTTTTTCAACATAGTCAACATATTGAAAAATAATGGGTATTAGCTAAATCATTGATGAATTCTTCATGCTGTTTGATATTAGTTTTCTGTACACTGTTATCAATATTATACGTAGCATGCTGTTAAAGCAGCAGTGTAACTGTGTCCCATGATGCATCTGAGAACCATATTGTTTGATTAAAATGTCCTTCATATGGGGTCACTCAGTGTTTGTTTTCTGCCCTCAGCTTCAGTGTGAGCTCAGCTTTACCTTCACATCTTATATAATCAGCTGGCGTCTGATGAGAATGCTGTCATGTCACCAGCAAAAAGCATGTCCATCATCACATATCCAGCCAATAGCCCGAGGAGAGGTGGGTCACGGGGCGCTCTGATTGGCTGAGAGGTCTCTGGTCTGCCTTCAGGCTAGTAGTATGTCTGTGCCTGTCCAGCTGCTCATATGTGTCTATGTCTGTGTGAAGAACAAAGAAACATTGGTTACACTTTATTTTACAGTACGTGTACTACAGTGTAGTTACCCAAGAAAGTACTGGTAATATAAGGTAACTGTGGATTAAGGTTAGGTTTAGGGGTAGGTTCAGGGTTAGTACCTAGCTATAGCCCAGTTATTGTAATTGCTATAATAAGTACAAAGTACATGCAAATAAAGTGCTACTGAAACATTTGTACCCCTAACCAAAAAGCAATGTTTTGGTACTTAAAATAGCCTATGGTACTTTGTATACTATTATACTGAATTAACTGACTGAATATACTTCAAAGAATACCAAACATGGTTAAAACATGGTTATACCATGGTACATGTCCGTACACCACGGTATTATAATTTTTTTGACATAATGAATAACAAGGTATTTTTTGGAAATGCCTTGGAGTACCATATAAATACCATGTTACATGAATTCCAGTGGTATACTTTAAAATATTAATAAGACCACGTCCAAAAAACTTTAAAATACCATGCTGTTTGGAACTTTTTTGACGACTGCTCTTACTTGTTCTCAGACATAAGAAGTAAAACAGAGAAATGAAGTATAATGTCATATCTGGCACTTTCTCTCGCCATTGGCAGTCAACAGCCATTACTAAATGAATCTACTAATGAATCTTTTATTATCCTCTTAAGGTAAACTGACAACTTTAATTATGGTCCAAATACTCTATCCACAAATGGTCAGAGTGCTTATATAAGTTACACTCACAGGCCTGTGTAATAATATGCAAGGCTCTGTTCCAAACCCTAGTAAGTAGCCTTCACTTGTTAAAGGGATATTTCACCGAAAAGGAAAATTCTGTCATTAATTACTCACCTTGATGTCGTTCCAAAACCTGTACGACTTTCGTTCATCTTCAGAACACAAATGAAGATCTTTTTTGATGAAATCTGAGAGCTTTCTGTCATTCCACTGGCAGCCTAATGAGCCTATGCATCTAATACTTTCAAGGACCAGAAAATTAGAAAAGTATAAAGTAATCCATGTGACTCCAGTGAATTAAATAGTCTCTGGTTAACCTCTTATGAAGCAACGCGAGTGGTTTGTTAGCGCAAAGAAACGCAATTTACCACTTTATTTACGAAAAGTTCATCTCCAATGCGCGTGCGTTCATGCAACATCACCTGCTCTCGCGTCATCACATTGAACACAATTAACGCGTGCGTCGTGGCGCACTCGTGAACATGCGTTGGAGATTAATATTTTGATGAACGAAAGCGGGTTTGGATGACATGAAGGACAATTACAATTTTTAGTTTGTAATATTTATATTTTATTTCAGTTATATCTCAATTCACATGCTTTTTTTAAGTTTTAGTTTTAGTTAACAATAGCAAAGTTATTCACGTGAAGCAAATCCACAACACTCGCTTGATTCCAATAGAGTCAGATGTTAGTATGTTGCTAAGCTAACGACTCAACACTCAACAGATATTGAGTAAAATAATGCTACTAATTTTCTAATTATTTATAATTTCTAATAATTTCTAATATTCGCCATATTGAATGAACGATGTCCCCAAGTTCATCTCAATGCATTCTAGAGAGGGACTCAATCAAATATTTACATTAACCTTATCTATCTTTGGTTGATGTTAACTAAACATTACATTTTTTGTTTAACATAAATATTAAAAATTTTGCACAATTTTTTAGATCATACAATAATTGACAGACTTAGGAATCACACTCAAGTGCATGGTTTCTGCATTTGTAGATAATAAAACAGGTGAGTGAATCTATCAGACTTACATTGGAGGAACTCAGACCATATATAGAGACAGAATGTTACATACATTTTTTTTTTTTTCTACCCTAGCAACCACATTCTAAAAAACAACAACACTCAAAACACCTTAGCAACCTCATGGAAACATCCTGGCAACCACCCACTACCACTTTCTTCAGAAAATCTAGCTCAAAATATTGCAAATACATTCTGTTCCTCGTCACTTCATGTGAGTTGGAATGTCTCATCACGATGTTATTGCTAATTAGACGGCAGTCATGTTTATTGGAATGTTTTTCAATGTGTAAAAAATAAGGTGTGATATAAACGTGGTGTACTGTAAGGGTGCGTCTCCAGCAGGATAGGTAGATTAAAGGATACATATGCATAAATTACAGTGTGATGGAAGAGCAGTGGGTGGGCTGAGACACTGTGCATATTTTTAGAGGAAAGGCAGGCTTCAGTCGACGCTCCACTGTGTCTCGCCACTTGCGGAAGACAAATTATTGTGCACTGTTCATAAACTATCTTAGAAGAGTTCTCATGCATAATAAACTATCCTGTTATTTATGGCAGCGGAGGGGCGTATTTTATGCTTCTTCCTGCTTGTGTGTGTGTGTCATGGACGTTTAGACGTCATAGTCTTATCACTTTGTGTACGAAAAGGACCTCAGAAGGAAATTTATAGGGGTGAGCGTGTTCACAATGAGTTTATCTAAACTATTGCATTGCTTGACTTTTGACTGTCAGCATAAAGCGGATGGAAGAGGCGACAGCTTTTTTAGTATTATTTATATAACATTTAATTATTTCAGTTAGCTTTTATTTTTATATTTTAAGTTGACATTTTTACATTTAGTTGAAATTTTTGTTTTTATTTTTTTATATTTCAATTTTTTTATTTTTATCATTTTAGTACCTCAACAAAGTAAGTTAAGCCAAAGTAACATTTCTAAATTTCATTTTAAGTTTTTCCATCTAATATTTATATTTTATTT
Source organism: Rutilus rutilus (assembly GCF_951802725.1). Classification (NCBI taxonomy): domain Eukaryota; kingdom Metazoa; phylum Chordata; class Actinopteri; order Cypriniformes; family Leuciscidae; genus Rutilus; species Rutilus rutilus. The sequence goes on along the minus strand of NC_140210.1, from coordinate 5,832,268 downwards.
TATTTCAGCTTTATTTCAGTTAACGAAACTTTTTTGTTAGTTTTAGTTAATGAGAACAACACTGAGAGGTACATACTGACATACAAATCGACCAATCACATTTCACTTTTATTTGTTTATTTGACATTTAGGGATATGGGAAAAGTCTCTTTAAAGCAAGTCATTTCACTTGACAGCCATATTTGAAATCAAAATCTCCAAAACGTTTGGTCAAAGTTGTTGCTCAATTGCATATTTCAAATCAGGAATAAAATATGACAACAATGATATCACAAACTGTCACAAATAATGCAAAAATTATTTTCTGGCTGCATGGTCTAAGCTAATGCACATGTGTGTTCTACACACAAAAAAAGGAGAAAAAAATCAGCTCTTAAATGTAAGACAGGACTTACTGTTGACTATTGCACTGCTTCAATCAAAAAAGCAATTGACTTAACTTTTTAATGCAGCCAGATTTAGCATTATAATATCCACCATTTACCGTTGCCCATTTCTATGGAGATTCATTTCCACCACATAAAAATTTTTTTTTTGCAATTGCGAGTTTACATCATTTAAGGAATTGCATGATATGAACTCGCAATTTCGTGTTATAAAGTCAGAATCGGGAGATAAAAACTCGCAATTGTGAGAAAAAAGTGAGAATTGCAAGTTATAAAGTCAGAATTGCATACTATAACGTCTTTTTGACGTAGCTTGTAATATAAATAGTAGTTTAAGGCTGATACTGGTTCATTTAAGATTTGAATCTTTATAGAAATGACTTTTAAGACTTGTAGAGAGAGTGACGGTTGGGTTTTGTTTTTTGCTGTTAATCTCCAATAAAGATTACAGACACTTTCATTTGTATTCTTAATGTGGCAGCACCACCGCCAGCCAGGCCTTTAGCACACATCTGTTCCTCATCACTTTTCAATTATCCCCGTGAAAGTGACCCAGTCCCTTAGCCGTCACCCCATCACGTTCTCAGTTTGTGCCGTTCGAATGAAAAACAAACCTATACTCCTTGTTTTGTGTAATGTTTTCTTACTTTTCCATTCTTCACTGATTGATTTAACATTTTCAGCGCAATGTTGTGACATGCACTCCATGAAAACTTGGAAATCTATGAAGCTGAAATGTCACATTTCGTGTCGTAGCCACAAATACCACTGTTGGTTTTATGTAGTATGGTATGCTGAAAGACATTGCTCTTTCCTGAACGTTAAAACACAGAATAAATGAAGAATAAAAGAAGCTGCCGTCTAGTACTGTATGTATAAAGTCTGTCTAGCAGAAATTAAGGTTGTGTTTCTCAATCAACTCTTTTGTTAAGATACAGACACAGAATATGATCTGAGTTTCACCCTTTAGGAAAGCCAAATCCGAAGTGAAATCTCTTGAATATCTCAATTGTTTTTTTATTATAAGCAATGAGATCAAATGGTGAGCAAATATCACCTTTTCCAAATATCATGAGATCTCAAAATGAACTAAGTTCTCATCAAATTCTTCCAAGATCAAATCATGTAACCTGCTAGCCACATTTAGTTTTATGTTTGTACTCTTACTGCATGTCAGCAACTGTCTTATTTTGTGTGTATTTTAATCTTCCAAAGTAATTTTAGAAGAAATTAAAGAAGTTAATGACATTTTAGAAGTTAATGCTCCATTATGTCTCGAAATAGGAACGATAAACCTCGGAGCATTAAATGTTCTTTTATGGTGGTACGTTTGACTCATGTTTCCCAGATTCTTCCATGCATGGATGAAGAAATGGGACGTGTGGATGGGCATAATAATGCGGCAGTGCTTTTCGAAGAAGAGGGATGTACGAATGGGATATTTGATGTTAACGTGTTACGGAGAAGCTATGACTCACATGCTTGCGTAAATACCGAAGTTCCCCTGAGTGCTTGGCAATAAACACACACTGAGTGTGCACAAGTGTTTATGCATTCATGCAACACAAGGAAAGGAAGTGCACAGGAACACCAGGAAAATGAAGGATCTGATACGTATTCACTGAATCATACGTACCTTCATCTAAACTAATTACTCACAGGATGCATTCTTTCAGTGCGTCAGACCACACTGTTGTCACAATATTGAGTTTTAATAAAAAAAATATATTCTGAAGACATGATGAAGTTAGAAAATCGTCCTTTTTGAACGGCCCCTTATATAGTAACAAAAACGTCTCAGAACCTAACTTAAAACAAAGATGTATTTCAGTGGATAAAACAAACAGCGGCGAATGACAGCAGGCTTATGGAGTGAAACAGGAAGTGACCTCATAGTCTTTGAAGCCCTGCCATTGCTCCTGTGTAGACAGGGGTGTTGAGTGAGAAAGACCCGATGACCAATCCTACACATGGTTCTCTGTTCCTCACACACTGGAAAAATGATTTTGTGGTGATGTATAATAGAAAGGATTCAGTACTTTCTACTCTGAATATATGGTAGCACTTTATTTTACAGTCCTGTTCCGCATGTACATACTGTACTTATTATAGCAATTACAATAACTGGGTTATAACTAGGTACTAACCCTTCACCTAACCTTAACCCATGTACTAGTTACCTTATATTACCAGTACTTTCTTGGGTAACTACTGTAAGTATATATTATAATGTTTGAAAATATTAAGTAAATCCTATATTTGTACTCAGTTCAAGCACGAAGAAATGCTCTTGTTTGTTACGTGTCCTCAAGACTTGATCCCAGAGTAAAATAACTCTTTAAAATACATTTACAGAGTAATGCAATTAAATAAAATCTAGCCATTTTGATGGTGTTATAAAGTCATGTCATCATACAGATTACACAACATGCATTCAGTCCACCATATTATTGTGCAGGTTTATAATGTTCTTTAAACAAAAGTCTACCATGCATGACTGTTTCTATATATTGTTGTTACTTTTAAATTATTTTATGTGCTATCACATCAGAGATGTGGTATTCTGTCAACTGAAATGCTGCAAGATATTTACTCACTTCTTTTAAACTAGAGTTTATGTATTGTTATCATTGACATTTTCTCAAAAAAGGCAAAAAATATGCAATTTTTTTAATGATATCTCTCACTTTTTTTAAGTCATACATGCACGCATATGCTCAGAGAGACAAAATCAGTGAAAACAAATTCGAGATATGTTGATGGATGTGATTTTCGGAGGTGAAATTATTATATGAAATGTGAAGGAAAAGCTGTGCTCACATTAAAGCTCAGGTCACAAAACAAATGAATAACCCCATGCATTATAATCAAAAAAGTTTCTTGCACCATAAACAACCATAATTTAGTTTATAATGACTATTTCGACCTTCTAAAAAAAAAAAATATACATATATATATATATATATATATATATTTTGCTAATATATCTTTAGGATTTGCATATAAATGGAATCTGTTGTGATTGGCTCTTCATCATATATGGCCAGAATATCTGAAATTATTATTGCAATTTTTTATTATTATTATTTAGATTTTTATACTGTGGCATGAAAAGCACTCCAACCTTGTCTGCTTAAAGTTTCATGCATGCATAAAAATATATAAAATCTAGCACAAGTCCAATAAATTGGCCTGTTTGAGTAGTAAGTACTAAAGCTGAATGTTAAACACTGCATGAAAATCTGTCCTTCCACTTGACTACTGTAAATTCCTGGTGTGAATGCCTCCCCAAAAGCAGTTCTCAGTGAAGTATTTTCGGCATAGCTCTGCTGTGTCATTAAAAAACCTCTGTCTATAGTTAGAGCTTTTGATTGTAGAGCAGCTTGGTTTGGGTGGGGTGGGTTCTGTTCTGTGGCCGCCGGTCCAGAAACATATGACATTTCGGCCTTAGCTCACGTTTGTCATTTAGTCTGTGCCAACGGACTGAGATATCACCTTTAATCCTTAAATTGTGTGCTTGGCACACACACACACACACACAAAAAAACATGCATGTTGAGGCTTTAAAGTATGGAACATTATACATTTTTAAATAAAAAGTTAAACAGTAAGCTATGATTTACTGCAAGTTTAAGATTGTATGCTAATATATAATGTGAGTGGCATTTAGTTATCATTTTGGAAATTAAATAGTCTTGCATGTATGTCAGTTCAAGTCTTAACTTTTGTCTCAACTATGAGTGAAAAAAAGATATTGTGGAGTTATTACTTCGGCACATTGCATTCTAGGAAGTATGTTCTGTTGTATTTTGGACAAATGGTGATTTAAGTATTTTATGCAACACGAAATCTGCATGCTGTAGATACAGTCAAACCAAAATGTATTCAGACACCATCAACATTTCTCGCATTATCACAGTTTATTAGCAATGGTAATAAAATATGACAAGAACTCATAAATATGACAATATGACAATAACAAAGAGTTATATTTGATATTTCACTGGTTTTGGCCATCCTTCTGTCAGACTGTCTCACAAATGAATTAGGTTGAATAGCTGTGAGCTGTTAAATTTAAGTACACAATTAGATAATACCAATTTAGGTCAACCAATTACCAAGCAATGCTTCATTTTGTTCAGTATGTGGTGTAAAAAGGTCGCAGTAGCAATTAAAGAAAAAAACACTAGGTCAGGTCAAAGTGTCTAAATAATTTTTGGTCCCAAATTTTTATACATTTTACTGGCAGTCCACTGTATGAAGAATTACACAAATGACCTATAGTGTGCTGCACCCACTAGTAAAAAAATATAAAAAATTATATCTGGTGTCTGAATAATTTTTGGTTTGACTGTATACTGCACAAATAATAAAAGTACTATTCTCTTCTGAACATGAGCATTGTGCATGTGTGAGGTAGAGGAAAAATGAAATCCTCAATGTATCCTTTAACAGTCTAAAAGGATGAGATTTTTTGAAATAAGAAACCGTGAAATGTTAGTTCATCAGGAAGGAATGGCTATGCACTCGACATTAATCTACGGCTGTGAAGGTCGACAGATCTGGCTTTGCTCCTGCTCTGCCCTTGACGACCCGTGTGGTCAGGTCTGTCCCCCTGCAGGGCAAATCAGGCAATGACTTCTGGACTATGGCAGAACATGAAATAAACATTGCCACACATTGCCTCATGTAGCCTAATTGTCCATTGCCCACATTGCCTCATATCACGATGACCATTACTATGCACGTGGGCAAGACTGTGAACTTTGCATTAGTATCGCGTGCATGTCACCTTCCTAGAAACCTGAATTTGTACCATTTATCATAGTTTCATCATGTCATATGATATCTCGAAAGTTAATTGCATTTCAGGCTGTGTATTGCTAGAGAGGAAGGCCAGTCAAAATCCAAAAATAACATGCACTGTAGCTTTGTGTGAGTGTGCGTCTGAGTTACTGGCAACTGATGAGGTACACAAGTGTGTGTGTGTGTGTGTGTGTGTGTGTGTGTGTGTGTGTGTGTGTGTGTGTGTGTGTGTGAGAGAGAGAGAGAGAGAGAGAGAGCTGATGTCTGATTCACAAATGAATCATTGTTTTGAAACAGTTAAGCATCTGTACTTCACATGACTCTTAGAGAGAGCATTAACAATTTGTCTTGTTCAAAAACTGATAAGTAAAAATAGGATTTCATTCCAAATAAAAACATGTAGGCAAAAATGCACCAGTTCTGTGCACCCCCCCCCCCCCCCCCCCCCCCAAAAAATAAAAAATAAAAAAATCAACAAATTATTTTTGAAAGTATTCATTGAAATTAATTAATTGCTTACACGAGAGAAAGAAGGATGATTCACTAAAAGATAAACAAATATTGTATTAAATCGCTTGAATCATTCGCATTTATTTAGTTACAATAATAATAATAAGACTATGAATATGTACAATTTCACGCTCGGACCTCTGTGGTAACTTTGAGCGATGGCCGTTTCTATGATTGAGGTGAGGTGTCAGAATAAACACAAAACGCAAGTGATAGTTTTCATGCGAAGAATCCGGCCAATCAGGGAACAGCTGTGTTATTATCAGAGCTCTGGAGAAACTGCGCTGGCTGAGTCAGCCGTCTGCTCTCTGCGCAAGTCGGACAACATTTCTAACCAGCATGCACTGCTTCATGCACTGCTGCTTCGGTCTGTGCAGCCCTCCATGATGTCGAACAAGCCTAAATGATTCACAAACGAATATAAAAAAATAAAAAAAACCCACATTTGAATCACTGATTTCCTCTGTATTTATTTAGCTACTACTATGTTAATAATAAAAATAATAATATAGGCTGATAAAATACCACGCGGGACCTCTGAGGTAACTTGTACGATGACCAATTCTATGGATCCGTTCATTGAAACGAACTGATTCGCTGAAATGAACCGAACTTTTAGAGAGAGAGAGAGAGAGAGAGAGAGAGAGAGAGAGAGAGAGAGAGAGATGTTCTCTAATCAGTGACAGAGGGGAGGCGGGCCAAGAAAGCTCAGTGTAATGCGATAGCTGCGCCGCTCAGAAATGCTATTACACACATACTCACTCGCGCTCTCGAGCACATACATCCACACGCGCTGCTGCCACAGCTCTGCGCGAGCACACCAGTGCGCTTCAACACGCTTCTGTGCGCAACACCAATCCCACTCCTGTCTGCCAGTTTGGACAAAACTTGGTGCCTCCTGAGTGTGATCGAATGAGTTACGAGAGCAAGAAGATATCAGAACACTTAAGCTGTGTCCGGAGGGCAGCGTGTTTTAAGCAGACGATTAAGGGACAAATCCCTGCGGAAACCTCTATCAACCCATCGGAGACCAATAAGGCAATGGAGCGCCATAACGCACGCAAATCCGTGACTGCTTTATAACGGAATACAGCTGAAGACCTCTGATTTATTTTAAAACAGGCTGTTTTATGACAAGGCATGACTTTTTATCAATACATGACATAGATCATGTCATGCACAGTTTGCATTTGCTGTGCGCAATGGGCTCAACAGAACTGCATTTGAATAGGACATTCTGAGCATTATAAAAACAAAAAGGCTTATTTTGTTTTCTTAGTGTGAATAAACGACATTTGTTCCCTGAAGAAGATCACTAGTTGAACACAGGTCACTTCTTCAAGGCAGCACATTTTGGAAAGATGGATTTCTGGATATCTCACCAAGGGATTGCATTTATCTTTTGCTTCGTTCTGAAAGTCAGCGCGAAAGAAAGTAAGTTTGTCTTTTTCTTTTTTTTCTTTAACTTTCATAACGGTATCTGTGTGTCTAAATTCCCATCCTGTGAGGCTATCCGCAAATGGCAAACAGATTTCTCTCCTGGCGAAGCGAACGTGTGTTTCTGCTGTCCGGGCAAGCATGCTGAGAAAAGGAGAGCTTCTGGTTTTATTTAGTGAAGACTTAGAACAGCTTTATATATGTAACAAAGGGCAAATGAATGGTACAGATCATTTGAGCCATGCAGACCTGCGTTCCCTCGCACTGTTAACTGATATCCTTAAAATAAACGTTTTGCTGAGACACATTACCTATTTTTTCCACAATATTCATGTCTAAAGATGAAACCGAGACGGACAGGAAGCTGGACAACTTAGACTTCCAGACCAAACTGGCCGGCAATTAGTTAATTTATAATCATAAAAAGTAAGTTTGACTAAAAAACTTAAAATAAAGGCTTTTAGAGCCTGATGTCACATAACTTTTTTTGTGTTTTTTTTGTTTGTTTCCCAAATACATCATAATGCAGCTCTAAATACCGTAATGTATTCATTAAATAACCAAATAGCAAATGGGTATTTAGCCCATATTGCAACAAAGAACATTTTTTAACAGGGAAAAGCAGAAATCACAAAGTGAAATCTAGCCATGTTCACTGCAACCTAAAAAAAATATATATCACTACGTCGCGTTACGAGTTTAGCGTAAGTGATTTTGGGTATTCAACTGTTATGTGAAGTTTTTGCGCTTCTTTATGGTAGGTATTATATAGTCTATATGAGGGTAAGCTATATGAAACTGAGTAAGTTTACGATATTCATGTTCCATGATATTTGCGGTATTCCGAAGTAGCCTACTTCAAAATATAACCAGTGTTTTAAAAGGCAGTGCCATATAGTTTTGTCACTAAACTATTCAGTCCCGTTATGGTGTCAAATGCGAATATTCGCCATTGTAACGACGAGAAAACGACAAAACTATCTTTAAGGCACAAATATAATCACTATTACGAGCTAGTGTGTCTTGTTGATGGTTTTATCAGTGCTAAAAAATATATTTTAGGTTTGCGCGAGAAGAACATCAGCAGATGAAATGTACTTTCATTAAAAAGGTCTTTGTATATTTGGTTCCTCACCGTTGAATAGTGAACAGTCGTTGAGGACGTTTTGAAACAGTCATGGTTGGTCTTCATAGGGCTTTTACTGGAAAACAGAGTCAAGGCGCGAGCGGACTTCAGCACGCGCGTACAAACCATGTAGCCAATCGCGCATTTGTTCATTTCGATGTGTTTCGCCCATTTCTCCCGGAATAGCAAAACAATGGTTCATTAGAATCTGTTAAATAAGCAGAAGTGATGAGTCTGCAACAACACAATGCCGTCCAAGTTTTCTCGGGAGATGTCAACAATGCATCGTTAATTTGAACGTTAACTGCTACTAAAAGAGAAATTAAGCATTTGAGTAGGCTTATTGGTCTTTTGACTCAAAACCTTATGAGATACTGTGACAATATACATCTTAGTGATGTTTTGTGTAAGTGGGCACTACCATGTACAACGATATTAAACTGTCATCTGTCCTAGTCATCTCAAAGAATATGCTGTATTTACAGTGCAGCACCTGCAGTTTTAGGCCAACATGTTAAAAAAGCAGCTTAATAAGTGAAAGGTCGTCAAATAAAGGAAAGTTGCAGCTGCAGATGAATGAACCCTATAGAGTTTTACTTTGAATATGGATGACTTTGTGGCTTGACTTGGACTCTCCGCCAATGTTGCATTATTGCTCTTAATAGCTTTACAAACTTTCACTCAAAAGCCGCTGGCTTATGGCATTGCAAATGCTATTTCTATGAAGGAGTAACCTCTTCAAAGTGGCTTACGCTTTAGAAATGAAGCTCATAAATTGCAGTAGTGTGAAGAGCAGATGAATAGAGAAGGCGTTTTACAATGTTGTTTATTTTCTGCAATCACTTGAAACAATTTTGATAATTATGTTCATATTTATTTGGGGGGAAATTCATGTAAACAGTTTTGATTATTTCTTGTGCAGACAATGGCAATATTTCAAGGTCAGGGGTTAAAAAACCCATTTGGACCAATGCCTGAAACCGCACACATGCATCGGTCTCGCAGGTACATCTGAAACGCCCCCTCCCAGAGCAGCACCGACTGCAACAAGCGCAACACAATGCGCTGAATTATGGACAACAAAGACACAAAATCTCTTGTTTGAGGTCCATGCCTTTAGGGGCCCTTCTCAGTTTCCGTCCTGGCCAAAAAATGACACGTTGACCCACATAGAATGATATCAGACAGTCCATATGTTAGCAGTGTCTTAGCAATGGCTTGTTTTCTTTTATGATCAAAAGCACTATTTTCACTTGCCTCTCATTTGTACCTCCCAACCACACCTCTTATTTACATCTTGTCAAACACTGCCCTCAAATCTGGAACCTCTACTAGGAGTCCTTCCAGGGTGTTTACCTCATGTTTACCCTAGACTTTTCTTGAAAAGTCCTGTTTAAAAGGGAAAAGGTTCAGGAGGATTGCATTGATGCATTTTGCAGTGTATTTTAAGTTTTAGGAGTTTAGCTGATGTTTTTAGAGAGAAGAAAGTGGCAGAGAGCATATTAAACTGCATTTTTACTCTTTTGAGTGATGTTTTTTCATGCAAAACTTGCTGCCATGATGCTAGGGTGTAATGGGTGATTGCTATATGTTTTTGCTTGGATATTTTTGGTAGGCACTTAAGAAAAAGAGCCAGCCTCCAAGTCTCTATGATATTCTGGTACTTCTATGGGGTGTTTTTGCCAATTTGATCACACTCCAAGCAAACATCCCAAATCTGATGTCTTAGAAAAGTAATGGCATGCTTCTCCAAGTTGCACAGTTTGAGGTATCGCCTGCGTATGTAGCGCAAACAGTGCAATTTTAACCAAAGTAAAATTTGTAGGGTTAAGGGTTTATTTAAATCAATTCTTAGCATTAGTGATAGTGATATTCACCCTACTGTATGTTAGCAGCTTTCCTTTACCTCTAGGACAGCTTTTTTATGTCCACTGTTTAGCTTGATACACCTGATTAAAGGATGAAAAGACACATATAAATACTTCATGTGAGCAAACAAAGCACTTAGTTCTCCCCAGCGTTCCTGAGTCTCCAAATAGACTGAAAGATGCACACACGTATCTACTCACACGTACACACATCGTCTTTTCATGTGCAACACCCAAAGTGGTTGTGTATGCTGTTTCATCCTATTTTCTGGTGTTCGTGAATAGAAGAGGTACTAATCTATGCAGAAGCTAGCAGTCTCAGCTCGGAAAAGAAGGTCAAAAATTTGCATTTGGGGCCAGGAAACCACGACCGGATCAATCCCTGCTGAGGCAGTGGGTGCTGAGAATTCCCTGGATTGCTTGAATTGAGGAGGAATTAAAAATATAGCATAAATAATTGAAATGGCCCCTCCTAGTTAGTGTCATTTTGAGCTTTTAGTGGAGCATGCATGTGGGTGTAAGAGGGAAGACAGAGAACGTGACACATTGATGTTTGTAAATTAGGACACCGCAGAAGTTTTGGTGAACAGTAACTGATGCATGATCAGATGTTCACCGGGAATTGGTGACTGGAGTGTATTATAAAATCTGTACAATCTGAGTCTTTGTAAAACGCATGTACACATGTGACAGCCATCATTGGGATTCCATGATAATTTAGCAATTGTTGTTCTTTGTTTCTTAGAAACAGCCTAAAGTTGGTCTAAAAAAAACGTATTAGTTGCTTATTATGATTACTTTTATTACATGTAATTATATATTGAATGTTGATGTATTTTACACTATTTATTTCTGGGCTAATTGTTGGTCTTGTGGTTTACAGTGCTGTTTATAAAGTGCTGTAGCTCTTCTAAAGAATATAGAAGGTCTAAAGTGATGTAGAGAATGTGGAATCTGTTCCAAAAAGTGAAGTCAGGAAGTTTCAGCAATGAAAATGAAAAAGGGAATGTTCTTTAAAGGGATTCTCTCAAAAATGAAAATTCTGTCATCATTTACTCACCTTCATGTTTTTACAAGCCTATATGAAAAAAGTAGACCATAAAAGTACAATGAAAAAGGCCAATAAGACTTTAAGTCTGTTAGATTTCATGTCACTTGAAGCCATATGAAAGCTGTGTGTGAAGAATAGAATGAAATTTCATTCGTATGGACTCTTTTGGTAGCAATGAAACTTGAGAGAAAGAGAACGAGAAACAGTGCGAGTGAGCAAGAGAAAGAGAGAGCTTTGGTAAGGATGAATGGATCGGTGCTGATTTCCTCACCGCGGGTGACAGCACTTTTTAATTAAGGTGCGGATGGAAGGATGGAAAGAGAAACGGAGAGAAAAAGAGCGAGAGAGCAAGATGGAGATATATCATGGCCTCTCTACATGGATGCAACTTATCGCAGCGGTGACAGCTCAGCACAGCGATGATTCCATTAATAGAAATTAATACCAGCAGAGATGAACAAAAAAAACATCTGGGCACACACACACACGCACGCACGCACACACACACACACACACACATAGCGATTTGTATTTAGGGAGCTGTTCATTTAGGTCCTTTTTTGTTTTTCTGCATTTTGACTCTTTTTAAAATGCATCAACTAGAACCTCATTTTATTAAAGGGTTAGACTAAAAAAATGAAAAATCTATCAATTATTATTATCTTTGTCGTTCAAAACATGTTGGTCTTTCAGACTGAAAATGAGTCATTATTTACTATTAATCCTTTCCTCTAGTGATCCATAACTACTGCAACTGGATCACCGAGTCAGTGAATTGAACCTGAGAACTGAATCAGTCCGATCTGTGAGCAAAATCTTCAGACCGGTGTTGTAAACTGGATTAATTGAAAAGATATGACTCAAAAGAAGGATTTGTTCACAAATCGGACATGGCTACGCCTCTCTCGGATTGATTAAGTTTGAACTTTGTGAGAGAAGTGGCGATGTGCATTATGTTCAGTCAGATGTCAGATCTTTTGAATGAATCGGTTAATTCAGGTCTGAAATCTTTACAAAGACTCACTAAGCCAGTGATCCTGTCACAGCTTACTGTTAATGACTTTTTTTCAGTGTGTTCCTCACAAAAAATGATGTTGCACAAGTCATATGGACATGTTTATGGTTTTGGGGATGAACAAACCATTTAAAATGTTTAATATTCTTTGTTCATTCCAGAAACCAGGTCTGAAATCTCTTCTCGTGGCTGTCTGTAGCCCCTCTCCCCTTCTGTCTCCCTACATGAAAGGACAGATCTGTCTAAAAAAGTGCAGAGCACGCAAAATCCCCCCTCGTGGATTTATCCTCAAGACCCTCTTCCCTGAAAACACACAATAGAGCGATAGACACAGCCAGAGAATACATGCAGACTGAATGAAAATGCTAGAATGATTGC
>NC_140210.1:5804691-5817191 GCF_951802725.1 Rutilus rutilus | reverse complement strand
TCGTTTGGCTGGTATATGCTTAAAAAACCCTCACCGCACGGTTGTCATGGTGAAAGACCAGAAAGTATTTCTGTCTCCTAATCTTAGCTCCATTTAGAATAATAATGACCAGAATGATATCCGCTATGTGTGAGGGCGGCAAAAAAAAGGACTGCCGCTCATGTTAGAATGAACGCTAGCATGTGGAAGGAGTGTTCGGTGAAGATAGCAGGGAAGGCACATTGGGTGGGGTGATAGAAGAAGGCTTTGTTATGCTGGATCCTATTGCAGCTTTGGGGATGACCCTTGAACCTCCAGAGAAGAGCCCTGCATGTCACTTCCTGTCTTAGAGTTGGCTATGATAGACTTTAATATTTTGTAGAGAGCATCATAAATGTATTGAATCCTTCTATTAGCATTATGGAGAAAGGTTGACAGAAAATAAGGTAATTGGAATAAGGTAAATGTTTCGAATGATCAAATTAAAACTTTATTTATTGTAGATATACAGTATCCGCACAGCAATACCATTAGGGAGATATTATTTTAGCTTTAAGTCTGCATTCCCAAACAGTTTTTCAAGAGACCTTGGTGACATCATCTAACATGCATTAGTTAGTTGCATAGGAACATATTAATGAAGGAAATGTGTTTAAGTTTAACTTCATATAGCAGTGTTTTTTGTCTCTTGTGTGTTTTGACAACTTAAGTAGTCCTCTTAGCCATGTAGTGCTCCCTCAGGGATTTGGTAGCGCTTGTGATTTATGTATTTAATTTGCCTTGCGTTCACGCCACTCTGCTTGGCCAAATTAGCGTTAAGTATATGTGGCTAATAACTAACTTATCTGAAACACTACCTCACCTCACTTTCTTTCTGTGTGTCTCTTTCCCATTTGTCTTAGCTGAGACATGTGGAGGCCACCTGGATGCCAGCGATGCCGGTTACATCACTTCTCCAGGATACCCTCTGGAATACCCGCCCCATCAGAGCTGCCAGTGGGTGATCAGCGCACCCGAATCCTCACAGCGCATCGTGCTCAACTTCAACCCCCACTTTGAGCTGGAACGACTGGATTGCAGGTGAGAAGAATGTGTGGGATAAAGGAAATTAGATTGAAAAAGGGGGAAATTAAGCAGTAGTCCTACAGAATGACGAACGATAAGGATGTGTGTGCAATTAATTTACCTCCGATGGAGCATTTGCAGACCCTGTCCTGTGTGCTGAATGGTTGATGAGGTGAAAGTGGAAGATAAGGGAAAAGAGGGTGTGAAAGAGGTAGATGTGGAATATACTTAATTTATCGGATGAGAGAGAAAGATGTGAGTCAGGGGGAAGGGGAAGGGAGAATGTGGAAAACAGAGATATGTGGTATGAAGACTTTAAGAGAAAAAGGCGACTTGAAGAGCAGTAGTGCAAGGTGGAACTTAGTGAAAAGAGGAATGACGTTAAGAGAGATATAATAGGGTTTAGAGCGAGCCTAAAGGGCTTATGCAGGGATGCAGTGCAGCTGTCACTGGGAAAGGGGGTCGACTAGAATGCTTTTTGTGGAACTGTTTCCCCTCAGCTGTAAAATTAATTATGTTCATCCACAGGCTCTCTCTTCTCAGAGTCTGACTCACATTATGACCAGTAAATCAGTTCTACCAATGTCGGTCCGTTTCTTTTACCCTCAGGTATCCAAAAACAGGGGTCAATCCTGGTTTTGGAGGGCCATTATCCTGCAGCGTTTAGGTCCAGTTCTATTTAATCACATCCAAACCAGTTAATCAAGGTGTTCAGGGTTGCTAGAAACATTTAGGAGAATGTGTTGGGGCAGGTTGGAGCTAAACTCAACAGGACATTGGCCCTCCCAAGAGCAGGATTAGACACCCTTTTCCTACAGGCTGTTTGTTTAATACATTTCTAATGTTTTACTGTTGTACAGATGACAAGATATATTCTGTTCATCAACAAATTCACTAAGTGAATTCAGGTTCTGAATTTTTAATGGGGTGTAGAACTGTAAATGGCCAATCACACTTGCAATAAGAATAGTGACAGCTAGCAATGAAACAAAGTTGAGTAGATCGCAATGTGGCAATCTATTCCCCAAAGTCATGACAAATCTGGACAAGGCGTACATCGTTAAAGGGATAGTTCACCTGAAAATGAAAATCCTGTCATCATTTACTCACCATTATGCTGTTCCAAACCTGTTTGACTTTCTTCTGGGAAATTGAAAGGGAGATTCTTACCCTCAGTTTTGAATCAACATTAGACTGAGAAAACAATGACAGAATTTTCATTTTTGGGTGAACTATTCCATTAAGTCTCTCTAATAGACTAGTGACAAATGGTCTTGCACTTTGGATACATTAGTCTAAATTACTGTCTGTGAATTTATTGTCTGAAATAACTATCTGTCTTCTTCAGGGCTGCATTGTCCCTGCTGGTGTGAAATGAATGTCGTTTTTAAGCACTTTCCTTTATGAGTGGTTTAAACCCACTGTGGCTTCCCCATGGGCCGCCAATTTGTATAGCAGCAGTGGGGGAGGGAGTATCTCAGTTACATCTGTAGGATTCCCCTAAAAAACAACCAGCTGTGAAGAGACAGGCACCATTTTAAATTAGGCCATGTGCCAAGTCCTCATTTATGTTTATGTAAGCAAGCAAGAAATTCACTGCTTTATGCTTTGTGGCACATTTGGAGATGTATCCAAACAGTCAAGAGACATTGGGAGAAGGGGGAATAGATAGAGAGAAAAGGACAGACACCAAAAATACACACCTCAGTGGTTGATCTGTTCTGCTGATACAGCTCAGGCTAATGCCCCCTTCACTCCCCAAATAAACATTCTGGTTTTGCTGTGTACAAATGTTCAATCTCTTTTCCTGCTTGGGTGGCTTCATCAGGCTGGACAGCTCCACTCTGGCTGTATTTGTTGTTCAGATTAGGCTTCCTAAATTAGAAAGAGTATACAGAGGTTTCAGAGAAGGAATACCTTGAAATACATGCCTGGTTGGACAGAACAGGTAAAAGTGCCAAGAAATGTAAAGGTGGTTGCCCAGAATACTGTGAATGAGTTAGTATTGATAATCTCTTGCATGATAAACAGGAGTGTTCAGTCCTGCTCTTGGATTGCCACTTTCCTGCAAAGTTTAGCTCCTAGTGATCTTGAAGGCCTTGATTGGTTGGTTCAGATGGTTTAATTAGGGTTGGAGCTACACTCTGCTGGAAGATGGCCATACAATAGCAGGATTGGACACCCCTGCAGTAAAACATCCAGCTCATTTAGCCATGTCAGAGACGATTAACAGAGACTGTTGACTATGACAACCAACAGTACCATCCTTCAGTGCGGATGCTTCAGATCTTAGTAGTCTGGTGTAAAGATAATGTGCAAATGTCCTTAGGCATATCTTGTTTACTTGCAAGTGTCTGAAACAAAACTCATAAATGGATTTCACTGATTCAATGCCAATAACATCCCAAATCAAGCAAGTAGTTCCTTGGAAGTCTCATTTTCTGACAAACTGATATAAACCTGCCCACCCGGGATATTGAGTAAATTTATATTCGGGATATTTGATTTAAAGTTTGACGTTTTGGGAAAGCTCTTGCTTTTTTGTGTGCGCGGTGTGCACCATACACTATCAGAAACCATGTTTAAAAATTGTATTAGGTGTAGTACTGCTTGTCACTGGGGTAGTACCCTTAAAAGGGCTAAATTGTACCTCATCTACCCCTAAAAGGTGCATATTGTCTTAGAATAGTGTAATATGTATCCTTTAGGTACTACTATGAACCTTTATGGGGTAAATAAATGTCCTTTTGAGGGTATTGTCCCAGTGACAAACTATTGTACCCCTAATGGTACAATGTTTGCACATTTGTTCTGAGAGTGTAAAGTCCGTCTAAGATTGATAGATATTAGCAGGGAATGTTTTTATTTGCTGTCAGTTCAGTAGTGGGCTGAAATTGAGCTTTTGTAGTTGTGGTTTGAGAGATTACGGTAGCACAAAATACACACTGTCCATGTACCACGCTCATTCTCAACCCTCATTACTTTGTTCCACTGAAAGAGTGCAAGGAAAGTGGCAAGAAATGAGTGATGGAAAATCTGAAGAGGTGTCAGATGCTTTACGGTACTATGCTTCACGAAACAGGTCTCTTTCTAATGGTCCACTTGTAGTGTCCATCTCCTCCATCTGTATTTTGCTATATATACAATGAGTCATCGTCAGCACATTTAGACGATGTATGATTGAAAGGCCTGGCTCCGTCTTTTAGATGGCAAACACTCACACACACATTTAAATTCACCTTGTGCTTATGAGTGCTGGCTCGGAGTCTCCGTTGCTCGGAGGAGCTGCCTCGCTTTAGCTTAGCTTGCAAAATTTACTCTAGACAAGGTCAAAGCAGCTTCTTGTGCCTTAAACCATACTAACTAATGTGCTTCTAAAAAGCATCTTGTGGCTCACATGATGTAGTTAGGATAGGTGTGGTATTGACAACATTTTTCAAGGGGTACTTCAACAGGCAATTTTTATTCCAGTAGCAAAGCCAGATGGCTTTTACCTGGAGGGCTATGAGCAGATTGATCTGAGATAGATGCAATAAAAATGGCAAATGAAATATCTGGCCATATCTTTAATGTGATACTCTTCTCCTTTGAAATGAAAGAAAAAGTGTGGTGAGGTCAGAGGAGTATCTATCTATCTATCTATCTATCTATCTATCTATCTATCTATCTATCTATCTATCTATCTATCTATCTATCTATCTATCTATCTATCTATCTATCTATCTATCTATCTATCTATCTATCTATCTATCTATCTATCTATCTATCTATCTATCTATCTATCTATCTTGTCTGTCTGTCTGTCTGTCTGTCTATCTATTCTTCTGTTAGTCCAGTCCACCCATTTGTCTCATTATCATTCTCCGACTAGATCTCCATTATATTTTCTCACCCTAACACATTAATATGCAAACAGCAGGTTCCTTCTGAATGCTAAACACTGAGTTCATGTAATGCATGCAGAGGGTAAAGTAAATTGTTGTAGAAGGATTTAAATGCTGTACTGCAGTGGAAGAGCTTAAATCGAAACCAGATCGGATTCAGAATCACCTCTCAGACATAAAATATTGACAAAGCGACAGTATTTGGGCTGAGGAGGGAATCTAGAAGAATTACTGGTAAGAGTGAGACAGATGTGAGCGATGAAGTCTGCATCACTCAAGGGAGTCTACGCTTCACTCTAGTGATGAAAGTTCTCGCGTTTACTATGCAGTGATATTTGCAGATGTTGAGGTGCTAAGCTATTGAGCAGCATCAGCGTTTCTAAATTGCGAGCATGATATCACCCTATTTCCACTTTTCTTTAGGGACAAAGGATCAATGCATGTCCTTTGCCCTTAATGAAGAATCAATGGACCGAGCACGTTCAGAAGAGTGAGGTCATGGTCAAGAAGGTCAAAAACCAGCGAACCAAAGGCCACACAGGTCATATGCACAAAACGAGCGTCATATAAATAAAAACACCACAGATACAATGAACAGTATAATAATGGCTATTCTTAAATCAATAATTTATCAACAAACATTATGAATTGTTTCCAGCTCCTACAATCTGACATACCTAATGTCATACCTAATGTGTATGCTACATAAACCTGTGATTGCATATCAGTTCATTTCATACCACAGCTTACTTGGGTATGCAACTATGTGTTTGTCAGCAATACTGGCACACATTATTCCTTTGTCCAATAACTGGCCACAGTTAATACATTTTCTGGATATCAATAGTCTTTAAATATCTATACATCACAGTTAGTAAAGGCTTGTCTTAGTAGAGCTTGATGATGATTTCATATGCTTGATAACTATTCAAATAGGTCAATAATGTTTTTTTAGGACACAGCAATTCCAGTGATGGTTTTAGGGCATTGGAAATATATCAGCAACCCCGGAGTGTATCAAGATATTGATAGCTCAAAAAATGCAATCAATCTGGAGCAGTATAAAGTGACACATTTGGGAATTCAGAGATTTAAAAAAAAAGTATCTTTATGCCCAGAGAAGCCAATTTTCCCCAGAAAAAGTTTTAATATCGTTGATGGAAAAAAAGGACCTAATGCATTCTGATAAGGCCTAAGGCTTTTAATGGCAACATAATGGGAATTGGGAGACGGCACGTTTTGACGGGAACATACTGAAACCCGGAACGTCAGAAAATTCTCTTTTCTAAAGGTGTGAGTTTTGAGGGGAAAAAACACACACACAAATGTTGCTTAATAGCCAGTTTTAGTGTTGTTTATGAAAGCCTTAGGCTCCTGAGGTCTACCCCAGTCATCTGTAAATGTCAGCGCTGTATCGGACAGCCATGCTATTTGTTTCCCGACCGGATTGAAGATGGCAACCCTCCCTCCCCCTTGGGAACCTTCCCCGGCATCTATTTAATATTTCACAGGCACTTATAACTTATTAGGCAGCCCCCCCGGGGGCCAAGCGTGCAGCTTTCCATGCAGACTCTCAGCATTATTTAATTTCAATTTTAGTGTCTTGGCCAGTTGACGAGCCGTCCTGGAGCACGTCCTGTGGCTGCTGGCTTAAAAGCATGGCAGAATTCAAATGAGTGGCCATTGTGTTTTTTTGATATTGAAAAGCCAATGTGATTTTGTGTCAGACTGAATTATATTCTGAAAGCCACTGAGCTGAGTTTGAGAAAGAGAGAGCTACTGGGCGTCTTCTTAATAAAGATATGCCAAGCAGCCTATCATAATAGCTGATAGCGTCTATCTATCTATCTATCTATCTATCTATCTATCTATCTATCTATCTATCTATCTATCTATCTATCTATCTATCTATCTATCTATCTATCTATCTATCTATCTATCTATCTATCTATCTATCTATCTGTCTATCTGTCTGTCTGTCTGTCTGTCTGTCTGTCTGTCTGTCTGTCTGTCTATCTATCTATCTATCTATCTATCTATCTATCTATCTATCTATCTATCTGTCTGTCTGTCTGTCCGTTCATCCACCTATCTGTCTGTCTGTATATTTATGGTGCTATAAGGTGCATAGAAGAACATGCTATCATAGTAGTGTCCATTATACATAATATTACTCACATATTTTTTTTTGTGCAATGGGCGCCTGAGCCAAATACAGTGGGTACAGAAAGTATTCAGACCCCCTTAAATTTTTCACTCTTTGTTATATTGCAGCCATTTGCTAAAATCATTTAAGTTTTTTCCTTATTATTGTACACACAGCACCCCATATTGACAGAAAAACACAGAATTGTTGACATTTTTGCACATTTATTAAAAAAGACAAACTGAAATATCTCATGGTCCTAAGTATTCAGACCCTTTGCTCAGTATTTACTAGAAGCAACCTTTTGATCTAATACAGCCATGAGTCTTTTTGGGAAAGATGCAACAAGTTTTTCACATCTGGATTTGGGTATCCTCTGCCATTCCTCCTTGCAGATCCTCTCCAGTTCTGTCAGGTTGGATGGTAAACGTTGGTGGACAGCCATTTTCAGGTCTCTCCAGAGATGCTCAATTGGGTTTAAGTCGGGGCTCTGGCTGGGCCATTCAAGAACAGTCACGGAGTTGTTGTGAAGCCACTCCTTCGTTATTTTAGCTGTGTGCTTAGGGTCATTGTCTTGTTGGAAGGTGAACCTTCGGCCCAGTCTGAGGTCCAGAGCACTCTGGAGAAGGTTTTCATCCAGGATATCCCTGTACTTGGCCGCATTCATCTTTCCCTCGATTGCAACCAGTCGTCCTGTCCCTGCAGTTGAAAAACACCCCCACAGCATGATGCTGCCACCACCATGCTTCACTGTTGAGACTGTATTGGACAGGTGATGAGCAGTGCCTGGTTTTCTCCACACATACCGCTTAGAATTAAGGCCAAAAAGTTCTATCTTGGTCTCATCAGACCAGAGAATCTTATTTATCACCATCTTGGAGTCCTTCAGGTGTGCTTTCATGTGTCTTGCACTGAGGAGAGGCTTCCGTCGGGCCACTCTGCCATAAAGCCCCGACTGGTGGATGGCTGCAGTGATGGTTGACTTACTACAACTTTCTCCCATCTCCCAACTGCATCTCTGGAGCTCAGCCACAGTGATCTTTGGGTTCTTCTTTACCTCTCTCACCAAGGCTCTTCTCCCCCGATAGCTCAGTTTGGCCGGACGGCCAGCTCTAGGAAGGGTTCTGGTCGTCCCAAACGTCTTCCATTTAAGGATTATGGAGGCCACTGTGCTCTTAGGAACCTTAAGTGCAGCAGAAATTTTTTTGTAACCTTGGCCAGATCTGTGCCTTGCCACAATTCTGTCTCTGAGCTCTTCAGGCAGTTCCTTTGACCTCATGATTCTCATTTGCTCTGATATGCACTGTGAGCTGTAAGGTCTTATATAGACAGGTGTGTGGCTTTCCTAATCAAGTCCAATCAGTATAATCAAACACAGCTGGACTCAAATAAAGGTGTAGAACCATCTCAAGGATGATCAGAAGAAATGGACAGCACCTGAGTTAAATATATGAGTGTCACAGCAAAGGGTCTGAATACTAAGGACCATGTGATATTTCAGGTTTTCTTTTTTAATAAACGTGCAAAAATGTCAACAATTCTGTGTTTTTCTGTCAATGTGGGGTGCTGTGTGTACAGTAATGAGGAAAAAAAAATAACTTAAATGATTTTAGCAAATGGCTGCAATATAACAAAGAGTGAAAAATTTAAGGGGGTCTGAATACTTTCCGTACCCACTGTATAAGATTTGACGGTGACTTTTTCCAAGCCGGAGGGTCTTATGATTTAAGGAACACATGCTGGAGTGTTGTTTATTGTGTAGGTAGTCGGTTTCAGGCGGTTCAGAGATTAATGGGGTCCAGGCTTATGTTACGCCCAGTGTCACCAGGGAACATCATTTTTTATTTGATCACTGGTAGGATACAAACACGCTGTAGTACTGTATAAGCACAAGACAAACAAGGATAGTAGCATCCGTACCTCTGTGTATCTGTCTGTCTGTGTATTTCTCCAGACAAACTGCTCTTTAGGGCAGCTAGTGACACCTCAGGGGACTGTGCAGGCCTGGAAAAAATGCTTGAAAAACACCGTAGGTGTGAAAAGCAATTAGCAGTGAAGAGGCTGGAGAGGGAGAGGAGACAGAAAGTGAGATTGGAGAGGAAGACATGTCTGAACATGAGACAGGGACACAGGGCCTTTGCCCTCCTCGTGTCAAGCCTCTCTTCCCTGCGCACACTTACAGACATACCACTGTCTAGGGAGTTTTCATTGCCTCCTGTTGCACCTGAATAACCATTGAATCGTGCATAATTAGCATGCATAATCACAGCTCTATTGCACCGCGGTAAACAATTTGAGCTGTACGCCTGTAAAACAACGTTATATTGCTGTGATAATGAGAAAAGGCTTCTTGCATTCAGTCACAATTGCTGTAAAATTGATATATACACTTGATTTGAGGCATTATTTTTTGCAAGGTAAATAAGTGATCCAGGCACTTTTGTTGATCAATGGGCATCCTGGTTTGCTTCCACTCTCAAGCGTGTCTCAAAATGCACCGGAGCCAAGTGGAGGCGTCTGGAGATGGTCAATATCCACATTTGACACACTCACTTGTCACTGCTAATCCAGGAACCAAGAGCCCCTACAAAATCAATTACAACCTAATTACCTTTGCACACAGTTTACAAGCCTTCGCCCCAGCTTTTCTAGTGTTTGAGGCGAGATGGACACAGAAAGAGAGTGAGTGAGAGTGAGTGAGTGAGAGTTTGTGTGTGTGTGTGGCTTTCCTCACTATAGCTGTACTTTAGAAAGCTTGTTCCCAAAAGTCGTCCGGGGAGAGGCTGGGTGATATATTAAATATTCAACATATATACGAAACATTCTCAAACACCGAGATGATTTTGATTTTACTGATTTTGAGCCGAGAGGATTTTGTTTTATTGATTTTGAGCCATTAAGTTTCTTAAAGTTGGCGTCATTAGTAAATTTTTTCCCTTTTCCTGCTAATCTATGATTGAAACTTTAGAAGCAAAAGTTCAATTCATTTATGTGAATCACTTCAGTTCAGGTTCAATTAAAACTCTGCCATCCCTTAAAAATTCTAGGTCTGCACTTCAATAAATTTAAATAATTCATTAAAATATATGTTGCTAAATATTGCTGTTTATATTTTACTATATATTGTTATATTGATGCATATAGAAAATTGTTAAATAATCTTCCTTGTGTTAATTTAGTGAAAAACAGTGTGGAAAACACACACATGTATGATGCTATTATCAAAAGGTTGAAAAATATTGAGAGACTGTATCATGTTTTACTTATTTTACCTATCTAGGGTGTTCTCAAAGTTAGAAATGACGTTTTTACCTAAAAATTTGAATAATATTTCTATGAATATTATCAAAAGCATGAAAAAATCATTTTTAACCTATTTCATCTAGTCAAGGGGTGTTCTCAAGGTTAAAAATGATTTGTAAACTTCTCACTTTTTTCCCCCTTAAAAATGCAACAAAAAATAGGTACGATTTAGGGTTAGTTGATCATATTTCTAATTAGATTTATGATTTATATGTCCTTATCTATGTGTGTGATGTTGAACAAAAGACTTACAATTTGATTGTGATATTTTGTTCAGACAGTGTTTATAACATGTATATATTATAAAACTCTTGTGCATCTCTTATGCATTCAGATGCTGTACATAGATATGTACGCGTTCTAGTGAATGTATATGTTGTTTAGACATCTTAGGTCTAAATATACTTAGCTGTACCTGAAGTCACCAAGTGTGCGGTCGGCCAGGGGGGTCCAGAGAAATGAAGAGTCAGAGACACCTGCCTCTCTATGTCATTCTGAGGGGCCCGGGGCCGTGTCAGGTTTACACACACACACACACACACACACACACACACACACACACACACACACACACACACATACACACACACACTCTCCCTGAGTGACGTGGAGCCAGCAGTTATGTGGCTTAACCATGGATAACTCAGTCCCGATCGACAAGGAAAGATTAAAAACAGCAAAACAAAACATTTTCATTCTTTTGTGGTTTTGTAGGAAAAAAGCTCAGACACTTTCATTCACATCATTGTGTTTTTGAGTTTCTGAACAATGTTTTGTTTTTTGGCTACTTTAAAGCACAAGTGCAAGGATGTAAAGAACTACAGATTTAAAGTAACATTTCAAATTCTCATTAATTTACTGCATTAATGCAGGCAGTTCGGTTCAATAAACCTGATTCACTCACTCTTTTTTTTAAGTTGCATGTTGTGACACCATGAGCCTTCAGCTGATGGACATCTCGTGATTTACATCGGTTTGACCGAATCATTTATTTGAATTGTTTCAAAAGAATCATTTGATTGGGATTCAATTGGCACCAATATCATCTTAATTGATATGAAGTTTTATTTTTTCAAGAGTTTAGCACTAAGTTAAATCTAAACTTGCAGGATTTTGAAGGAACTCATTTGCCTCTTACAAAGACTGAGTTAGTTTTAAAGCTGCATAAATTCATTTTCTCAGTACAGAGGAA
Source organism: Rutilus rutilus (assembly GCF_951802725.1). Lineage (NCBI taxonomy): Eukaryota > Metazoa > Chordata > Actinopteri > Cypriniformes > Leuciscidae > Rutilus > Rutilus rutilus. The sequence continues at coordinate 5,805,622 of NC_140210.1, read as the reverse complement.
GTCTGGTCAGCATGTTGTGCTCTGAAGCAGCTAGGTTGGGAATGATGGCGTGTGTTCACAGGGATCTTGTTCTTGTTTAGGGGTTAAATGGGGCAAGCATTCCTGAGGTGTGAGAAGAAGTCTGACTCATGCCTCTCTATGGCCAGATTTATTATAAGGAAGCTCTCATGCAGACAGCCGGCTGGATTTTTGGGAGTCTTTTGCCTCATTTAGACATTGTGTGTGAAGTGTTTTGGCAGAAGAGGGCAACGGACATTAAGGGATTATTTGGGCTGGACAGGTGGTCATTGTCTCAGCTCCTTCAGTCTGTCTCTGAAGTGACATGAAAAAATGTGTGTTTGTTGTGATAAGGCAGCAGTCCACTGAGGGTCAAAGGTCACCCCAGCTCAAATTAAAACAACTCCTTGCAATTCCTTCACAGTTACTCATCCCAGCGGAAGATATTGCGTTGCACTTCATTGGGTTTTTAATGTTGGTCCGTTCCAGAGGAACCTTTATTGCTCAAAGGTTGCTCTTTTATTGCGTAGGAGGCTTAATAATGGATATCTCAGTTATGCTGAAATATCAACTTTATCTGATGTCGATATTTTACAGTACTTTGCATTAGGAGAAATACAAATAGACAACTGTTGACTTGACACACCATAAAAGTACCGAGCTATAAAATAAATGTGGAATGCAGCTCAGATCATTTGGTCTTGGAAGAAATATTTGAGTTCATATTGAGAATTTGAGATACATATTTTTGAACTTGCACTGTTTTCTGTTTTTAGGTATGACTTCATTGAGATCCGAGATGGAAATTCTGAGTCCGCGGAGCTGCTGGGAAAGCACTGCAGTAACATCGCTCCTCCTGCCATCATTTCCTCCGGTCCCGTCATCCACATCAAGTTTGTGTCTGATTATGCGCACCAGGGTGCCGGATTCTCCC
>NC_140210.1:5734691-5799691 GCF_951802725.1 Rutilus rutilus | reverse complement strand
TCTCCTATAAAACGCCACATTTAAAGCCTTTAGCTATAACTACCTCTTCTTAAAGCCAGCAAACCCAGCTTTCTCAGACAGCATTGGCATGAAATGGAGAGCAAATTAATGGATTTTTCTTTTAAAGTCCCCCTGTAGTCAATCATTTTATCCCTTAAAACTCATCTTTGATCACCAAAATGACATATTTAAACGTTTTTTTCATGCCTTAAAATAGCTTCAATGTAACTCTACACCCTTGCCTCATTTAGTATATGCAAATGAGCCCCGCACATTAAAGCATAATTTGTTTGTCTTAAAGCATATTACAAATAACACATAGACATATAAACAACATTAAAAACTTGATTTTTAAAAAGAACTTAATACTTTAAGGATGCAATAAAGACATTTATCATGTTACAAAAGATTTCTATTTCAAATAAATGCTGTTGGAACTTTCCATTTGTCAAAGAACTAAGATAAACTGTATCACAGTTTACACAAAAATATTAAGCAGCACAACTGTTTTCAACATTTATTATAATCAGAAATGTTTTCTGAGCAGGAAATCAGCATATTAGAATGATTTCTAAAGGATCGTGTGACACTGAAGATGCAGATTTGCATAGGAATACACTTTAAAATATAGTCAAATAGATTTACATTCATAATAATAATTACCACTGGTAGTAGCTGTAGAACGTCATGTTCAAACTATGTTCTCTACTGACTCAAGTGCTGTTCTCCATTCGTCTTCCTTCTCTAACATAGAGCCCAAAAGCAGATTTGAGACTTAAACTGGCTTAATAAGAGGCAGCGCTTTTCAATTGTAAGCACAGATAATCTATTAATACAACTGTTTAATCTTACAGAACTCTATGGCAAACCATAACCAATCTTCTGGGAAAATATTCCATTTGTTATATGTAAAAAAAAAACAAAGAGTACTGACAGCAAACCTGCTGCTCACTCAACTTAGCAGAATGATAATTTTCCATTTATTCGTTCAATTTAACGGATAGATGTGTTATTTTTATTTTCACACGTCCCATAAGTCCTGGGATGGATGAAACACAGAGAGCAGAAACGTCAGAGATTCACTGCATCGAGGTGATCTCGGCCGACTGGTGAAAATGCGTGAATAATGCGGTGAGTGAACACAGACTTTGTCGTCCCACGAGAGGTCAGACAGAGGGAGTTGAACGAGCGACAGACAGCAGAAGGGGGGAAATCCCTTGAACGTTGAGTGCGAGCGTTCACGCCACCCCAGTTTCTGCCCGGCAACTAACCCTTTCATTGCCACGCCTCCTTCATTACTGTACGGTCAACTGTAGTGACAGGCGGGCCGCAGACACTGCAGCGCAGCGGGAGGCAAGTCCCGGGGAGGAGGAGGAAGAGACTGTTTTTGGTGTGTTCATAAGCATGAACTAATAAGCAGTAAGGGTGGGCGCTCATGCATGCATGCTCCCTGTGACTGCGTTTTACACACACACACAATGCAGTCATGCAGTGGCGGTATGCATGGCAGGGTTTGAGTGTGTGGGGCAGCCGGCCAAGTGGAGTAATAGAAGCAGACTTTGACGGGACGACCCACTGCTACTGCATCCAGACCCACAATGTAAGGGAACTTTATTTAGAACAAACACAGACATAAACGCCTACCAAAAGCCGTGGTGGAGTGAGTTGTGCATGTGCCTCACAGGGTTCAAACCTGGCCTGTGTCATGTCCCACTTCTCCTTATGCTTGTCCTCCCTCAGTGTTTCTGTCTCTCTCCACTGTCAATTAAATGAGTGTGGTTTTTTATATGCATTACTGCATGATTTCAGCATTCTTATTCATCATATTTAAACATGTACCATAGTACATGATCTTATCATCTGATAATGGAAAAGTGCATTCTGTGTGAACTGCCCCTAAGTGGTCATTGGTTTAAAGAAATTTGATGTATGTCTCATTTACCATTCTTAAATTTAATAAAAATTTTGTTATATGTCAGAATTGGCCATCATTCACCATGATCTCTACAATGTCCTTAGCCATTTAAAATCCCTTTTTTTTTTTTTCACAGGGGACAAAACATGGCTCATCTTACCCCATTCTCCCCTATGCTCTTCTTTTTATCATTTGCAATCGATTTATCCCAAATTATCCCAATTTCTCTTGATATAGGTTCCATTCTTCGTGTAATATAGAGGCATGGTGTTAGCGTCCTCCACACAAGCTGCAGCAGTGATATTGCCATCACTGTGTGGGAGAGCGTCAAAGCGAAGGTAGCGTTTGAAAAGCAGGAAGGCTTCTGTGCGTTGTGTGTGTGTGTGTGTTACACTACATCTCATCTCATTTTTGCTTTCCTTCCTTCTGCTTGTGTGGCTTCCCGGGGTTTTTGTCTGTGCTCAAGTGAGCATGTGCACCCAACACATACATTTACCGCGGTACCAGCCGTCATTCACGTATGTGTTGAGTGTCACAAACATACTGGAACCTGCTGTTCATTTGGCCTGGAGTTGCACAGGTCCGCTGCTCCTCATTAGACACGACGAGACACTGACCTCTTGACAGCCGCCACAAGTACCTATAAGACCTGTCTCTTCTTTTGATAGGATTCTGGGTAATTTGCTCCCCTCCACAGGCTGTTTACCACAAGGAACATTGCAGTGGAGGAAACACGTTGGTTAGATGGTGTCACTGGTGCGAGAAACAAACAAGGGAGACCACAAATAATTTTCACATGGTTTTACTAAGAAAAATCTGATTGTAGTGGCTGTGTTAGACACAAGGATCCAATCTCAGAGCTCCTTAAAGGTACAGTTCACCAACAAATGACAATTCTGTCATCATTGACTCAAAAAATGATGTCATCCTCATGTAATTCTAAATCTGTAGGACACTCTTCCTTCTGTACATCACAAACGGACATGTTAGGCAGGAGGATCATGCTGTTCTTGTGCATATAATGAAAGTAAATAGTCCTTGAGCTACAATTTATATATGTAAATATATAAAATATTTATAAAAAAATTAAAATACATCATTTTGAAATATAAATGAATGATAAATAATAAAATAATATTTAATTTATTATTATTTTAATCATTTATCATTATTTTATATTTCAAAATGATGTATTTTTATTTTTTATGAATAAATTTCATTCTATTCTATTGTAAATCTGTGTTTTTATTTATAAAATGTATTTAATCTATCCATCTATAATATATATATATATATATATATATATATATATATATATATATTATTTTAATACCTCACCATTTATATATTAATTTATTTTCTAGATCTATCAAGTGTTGTATAGGTTTGAAGTATTTGACATACAATAGATAGGCAGCATGCTTTGTGTTTTTACTTGTTTATAAATATAATGCCCACATCATAGTACAACTGGCCCTGAAAAGCAGTTCCAGGAGGCAAATATTGCCCCTGAATGAAAGTATTAAATGTTGACACTGAACCTAACACCAGGGAACATCATAAGTGTCAGTTTCTATGATATTCTGGTCCCTAAATAAGGCTCTGGTCCATCCTCCAATGATCTTTGATCCAGTAACACTGTTAGCACCTTATATAGTTTTGTCTCACATTTGAGAGCAAGGCATGATGGGCCACATATTTGCTCAAGGTGAGCTGCGTGCATAATCTGTATACTTTACGAACTGCGTCCATCTTCTGCCACCCACTTAGTCTTGTTTGTTTAGTGTAATCTCTCTTTGTCTCTCTCGCTCCCCTCTGCCTCATATTCGCTCTGCATTCAGACGGCGTGCCAAACGCGGTGGCATCGCGAGCAGGGGAGTGGAGAGGTTGAACAGCAGTTTGAAATGTGAATTAGAGGGGGAGAGGGGCGTGCGAGAGCTCTCTGAGGCCAGGAATCAGTAACCACGCTTTCATTTTATGACATTCTCTCGCTCGAGTGTATGGCAAACACATGTGCAGAATACAGCACAATAACACACCGCTGAACAAGAGGAGAAACGTTCATCAGAATATCCCTGAAGATTTACGAGTGGTTGAGGAACTGCTTACTTTGGGAAATGTGTCTGTTTGATAAAACAAATGTTTTCGTTTAGCAAACTGAATTTGCAATATAAAATTATTCATTGATTCTGAGCTAAAGGTACATGTTTACATATTGTGCTAAGGTGATTAAATGAGGTGTAAAATGTATAACGAGAGTCATTTTAATGCTCATAAATATAATGATATATATATATATGCATGTATATATATGTATATAATATATATATATGCACAATTGTGCTGCCATAATGTGTGCAGTAAGCAGCACTAATGAATTACGGTCTGTTAGAGTTATCTGAATCCACGTTTCTCTTTTGTGTTGTCCGTTTGCACTGCAGGAGCCGAGCACTGTTTCCGTAATTTCAGTGCTTCAACTGGAGTGATTGAGTCTCCCGGCTTCCCTGACAAGTACCCTCATAATTTGGAGTGCTCCTTCATCATCATCGCTCCTCCTCAGACAGAGGTCACACTCACCTTCCAGACCTTTGACCTGGAAAACGACCCTTTGCTGATGGGGGAAGGAGAATGCAAGTACGACTGGCTGGACGTTTGGGACGGTCTACCACAAGGTTAGTTTCTGTTTTTTATCCACATATCTATCTATCCATCCATCTATCTATCTATCTATCTATCTATCTATCTATCTATCTATCTATCTATCTATCTATCTATCTATCTATCTATCTATCTATCTATCTATCTATCTATCTATCTATCTATCTATCTATCTATCTATCTATCTATCTATCTATCTATCTATCTATCTATCTATCTCATCCATCCATCCATCCATCCATCTATTCCATCCATCTATTCCATCCATCCATCCATCCATATCAATCTATTCTATCTATCCATCCATCCATCATCCATCCATCCATCCATCCATCCATCCATCCATCCATCCATCCATCCATCCATCCATCCATCCATCCATCCATCCATCTATTCTATCTATCCATCCATTCCATCCATCCATCCATATCAATCTATTCTATCTATCAATCTATTCCATCCATCCATCCATCCATCCATATCAATCTATTCTATCTATCAATCTATTCTATCTATCAATCTATTCCATCCATCCATATCTGTTTGAGGTCTGTAAGTTTTTTGACATGAATACTTTTATTCTGCAAGGATGCATTAAATTTGTCAAAGTGACAGTAAAGGCCCGTTCACACCATGAATGATAACTATAAAGATAACTCTATTAGCCTCCACACCAGGGGATACATCGTTCTGTTTATTCTAAGCGCGTGATTGTCTGTCACTTTAAATGCTCAAACTCGTTACAGCAGGATTGATTCTGATTGGCTGTCATTGTTTTTATCATTCATCAGCTGGATAAAATCGTTCTGAAAATGATTCCAACGATATCGTTTCTCTGTGCCGTTATCATTATAGCTGTGAGGTGAACTCTGCTATTCTTTAATATTGAGAACAGTTTTTAGAACTGTATCTTTATCTTTATCGTTATCGTTATAGATATCTGCCAGATTTTCCTTTTACCTTCTTCTCATATCTTTTATCAAGTCGCACAAATAGTGTTTAGAAGATAGCGTTCATGCTATTGTGAACATCTCAACTACTTGCGCAGTCCCATCTCACACGCTATCAATCTGGGATCAAACTCAGCTCTTGTTGTGCTGACATCCAGGGATCACAGGAGGAAGGGAGAGGGACAGTAAATCAGGGATAAGTAGGAGAGAAATCAGAGGAATACCATGAGGAAAGCTGGTAATCCATGGAGCTGGGGGAATTTGAGGCACGCGATGCCTCAGCAGATCCACTTCACACTGAGAAACGGTTCTAGCCTCACTAACTGATCTGGGATCAGCTCATTTTCCCCTTTCCACCATTTTCTTGTGTTCAGTGGGACCCCTGATTGGACGATACTGTGGGACGAAAATCCCTCCAGAGATCCAGTCTTCTACAGGTCTTCTGTCGCTTTCCTTCCACACTGACATGGCTGTGGCCAAAGATGGTTTCTCTGCCCGCTATAACATGACTCACAAGGAAGTTAGTGACAGTAAGTATAATTTGTGTTTCTTGGTTTTGTTTTGTTTTTAAAGGTAAAGTTTATGATCATGTCAGTTGCCTTTGCCAGCAGCTATAAGTAAACACTGATGCATATAAAACTATTTTATATGGAAGCTTGTTTCTGCCACGGAATAAAAAATTAAAAGAGGTAATAATTGCAATTTTATTTCACATTTGTGACTTTCTTTCTTGCAATTGGAAGTTTATATCTCACAATTCTGCCTTTTCCCCCCTCAGAATTGAGTTTATATATATTTGGACTTTATCACTATCAATTGTAATTCTCTTGCAATTCCGAGTTTATTTCTTGTTATATCTAAACTCAGAATTGAAAAAAGTCAGAATTGTGAGATATAAACTTGCAATTGCAAGAAAAAGTTTATATCTCTCAATTCTGAGTTTATAACTCACCATTCGGACTTTTTTTCTCACAATTGAGAGTATATTTCTTGTAATTCCAATTTTATAACTCACAATTCGGAATTTTTTCCCCACAGAATTGTCAGATATAAACTCGCAATTACGAGAAATACAAACTCACAGTGGCAGAAAGTCTGAATTGCAAAGTTTATAATTCGCGTTTTCAATTGTATAACTTGCATTTTAAAAAAAATTCTCAGAATTGTGAGAGAGAGCGAGTTTGAACTCTGAATTACGAGAAAAAAGTCACAAGTCACAACAAGCTTCCATAGAAATGACATGAAATGGCATTCACAGCACATTTAAACTCCCATAATGTGACATTTTTGGGAGAAATTTTGAAAGTATGAATAGGGTCATTTATTAAGAATGTGAATATGATCAATTGTGACTTCAGGTTGTCTTTAAATATATAAATAAATTTTTTTTTTTAAAGTAATTATTAATAAATTCATTTTAATAATAAGAAAAAATAAAGATAAAGAAAATAAAAATAAAGTTAAAAATGTAAATGTTTTAGTTTGTCTTAATATCTCTCTTTCTCATTCAGCATTTCACTGTAGCAATGCATTTGGAATGGAGTCTAGTAAGATCTCTGATGATCAGATTTCGGCCTCCACCTCGTTTTATGATGGTCGCTGGCAGCCGCGTCAGGCCCGTCTGAACAACGAGGACAACGCCTGGACGCCTGCTGAGGACAGCAACAAGGAATACATACAGGTGAGCCAATCGCACATTACACTATTAAAAATTAAGATGCTGTGAAAACCCCCTTTTGGAACCTTTATTTTTAAGAGAGTAGAGATTATTGGTGCATTTGACATACCTGCAACATTTCACTTTTATTATATGATATATTTCATTTGAAAAACGATGTGGTGATGGAAGTACTATTTGTTCAATTGGTCTTATTCATGAAAATAAAAAAATCTGTATAATTGTTCAGCAATGCAACCGTGCTTTATGCTGACCGTATAGCCTCATTTCAGTTTGCGTCACATTAAATATGCCATTTACCCCGTCCTTCCCTTTAATGCACTGGGATTCTCAATCTCACACACACACACACACACACGTGGTATATTCTTACACACCACTACATTTCCAGAACCTTCTACACCCTCTATAGTGCACTCCATCTTGCCTGTCAGCATACGCCCCTTAGCTTGAGCGCTGCGTTTGTTGTGTTGGTGCAGACCGACGATGCATGGAAGGTTGCTGTGATGCTAACTGCTCGATGATGGATGGGGACAGTCTAGAGAAATCCGTAGTTAGCAACCTTCTCCAGCGCTATTGATTTCAGAGTTCTTACCGTCCCTCCTTACACCCCTCACCTGCATCCAGGATCCTGATAGCATGAGGGTCTGGGAGCCTTTCCTTCTTACATGTGACAGATGAGTAAAGACGGCATTGCCGGCATGTGTAGAGGTCGAGGAGTTTTAATCAGACCAGTAATGCATCATTTTGTTGAATTATACTTTTATTGCAAATTTTATATAAAATGGTATGATATATACAGTTAAATCAAGAATGATTGGACGTATGCAATGTATGATAAATGAATTAGCATTAAAATGTCAAATTGTAAAATTAAAAATGTTCTTAGCCAGCCTACTGTACATCTATATAGGCATACAAACTGAATTTCATATTTAAAAAACAAACTAATAAATTATTTATATTTTATAATTGTTTAGTTGCATAAATAAATGCAATTATTAGATGTTGCTATTTGAAAAAAAAAATTATTTGCATTTTCCATATAAAAGTCACTTCCATGATTCTTGTTAAGGTGATTAGCCTGTTTAGTGTGTCTATAGATGGGTTTCATGCTGAATTGTAAAGTGTACGTATGGTTTATTTAAAATAGCGCCCTTGTTTTTTCCAGCCACAGATATGGTGTCACTAGGGCGAATAAACTTGTTATCCACGTCCTTCCAATACATGTTCATGATTTATATACTGCAAAGGAACTGTTCATTACTCACATCAGAAATCCTCATTGATCGGCTGTCGAAAGAAACTAAATTTGGTCCGATCAGTCGGGCGTTGTTATCGCTTCCTATTTCCCACTTTCATCAATCACTTTCCTTTCCCAGGTGGATCTTCAGTTCCTTAAGGTTCTGACCGGGATCGCTACCCAAGGAGCCATCTCCAAGGAGACTCTTAAGTCCTACTACGTCACCACCTTCAAACTGGAAGTCAGCACTAATGGAGAGGACTGGATGATCTATCGGCATGGAAAAAATCATAAGGCAAGGACCATGCAATACATTTGTGTTCTCTATGTGTTTACAAGTGGCAAAAGACCAATATCCTAATATTCCTAATTTATGATGATTTCTGAAATATGTGATAGAGAAAAAAGGTGATTAATAGTGTACCGCTGATAGTTAGCAGGCTATAATTCAAGTGAGTCCAGCCAGGTCACAAAAACACAAACACAACAATCCACAAAGAACTATGTTTAACTACACATTGTGCTAAAAGATTTTAGTCACTATCCCTTCCCAAATCTATCAGTAGACTTTTGTTTTCACTAAAAATGCGTATTTAAATGGATAAATGGAATCAGTGGTTAAATATTCAGTTTTTTCTCAAATCTTCTGAAATGAGGCAGTTGAGCATCTGCAGGAAGAAGTAACTCTAGTTCCAGCCAGGTGAACTTTGTTGGTCTGAACAGAGAAAGTGACATGGGAACAAGCTGAGAGATGGTTATCTGGTGGCGGAGAACAATGAGGCTCTCTATGCACCCTTATCTCTCTGGCCGTTCCTAATGCCTGTGAGCTACCTGCCGTAAACACACCTGCGTGACCGGTCACACCTGGACCAGCTTGGGATACGCTGATACGTGTTCATACGTTATCGGAATTCAGGGTTTCCTCTCTTCATTTTGTCCCATTTGAAGACCAGTAAGACTGTTTCAAATAATTTTTCATTTCTAGACTGATCCTATTAGGAGTAATATGATTTTTGCTTTGAAGAAGGCAGGAATTTCCCAAATTCAATCACTGAGCTTTGGACAACCCTCAGTAACTCCATCAAAAAAAATATTTAAGACGGATATAGAGCATTTGGGTTGTGAAGATTATTGCGGCAAAGTCAAATTATGATGAGGACACAACTGAGCAAACTCGACAGAAATGCTTTTGTTTGGTTTGCATTAGCCCAACTAGTAATTAAAGCATCAATCAACCGCCATCGCTTCATTTACCCCACTCGCCCAACCACATCCTAATCTCTGTTTGTTTTGACGCTGTCCACCGCTTGAAAGTTCGTTTTTCTCATTTCGTGACAACTAATCCCACTGTAACCGCGTTGGCCACAGTGTAATCAGAGCCTCGGAAAGATGCTTATGCATTTTAACTCTACGTTACGCCAAGGGGCGCCGTGTAATAAAAGTGCTAGGATTAACCTTTTGGTCGTCTTTTTAGTGGATCTGCTTTTGATTAAAAGATTAGTCTCCTGTTTGGGAATAAGTCACATGTGAAAGTAGTACTGACCTGCGGACATGTCTGGGATTAGAGATCCGAACATAATCCTGGTCTCAAATCACTTTTATGATATTGGGTGGGAAATTGTTAAACTAGTTTGTATACTGGTTACTAAATTATTTATATATAGTAATGAGGGTTGGTAAATTGTATCTTGATGTTTTCAGCCTTTTGACAATATTCAGTTTGTAATGGAATTATTTATATAAAAAAATCTATTTGAATATTGTCAAAAGGCTGGAAATTACATTTAGGGGCCAAGCAAAGAAGGTGTGAAGGTACCTATTGTATCCGTTAGTGTTCTTGTTCTTCCTCCTCCTTCCACTCTTTCAATGGCTGCCCATTTAACTACTTGCTGAAAAATGGTGAAATTTGGCACACAGAAAGTGGACAGTCTGAATATTAAACACACACATTTTTTAATCTCTAACTAAATTCCTCCAGCGCCACCAACTCTCCAAAAATTGCACTTACGTTTATGCTAATAACTTTTTTCCCTCTGATTCCTTGGCTCAAGACGATTCGAATGGACCATTGGGAATTTTCCGAAAAACCTTCTCTTTTTTTAACTTTTGATTTTCACCAAAGTTGGCTCAGATCATCTTCCAACCATGCGGGCAAAAAGTTATCAAAAGCTTTTTGATAAACCCAACTGTTCTCAAAAAAACTATAAAAAAATAATTTACTGATGCAAATTGCTGCCAAATAGAGTTTTTTTTTTTTTATGTAAGATCCATAGGATTTTTTAATTGATTCACTTAGTTTGAATTGATTCATGCTAGGGACATTTGAATCACAAATGCTTCTAAAACATTCTTGCCAGTCATGACACAAGGAATGATTGTAACCTTATTCTGAGGATAAAAGTGCCTGAGGATAAAAATGTCACAAAATTCACTTTTTTTGCTTTATTTGATTTTATACAGTAAAGTCGTTGCACATATTTCATGAATATTCAATATACTGTACCACCCAGCATTTTTGCATTGAATCACTCAATAAATGGCAAAAAAGGTTCCACAAGCACAAAAAATTGCAGCATATCCTGTTTATTATTGAAATTCCTATAAATCCCTTGTGAACAGCAAGTAATAAATCTGTCACACACTCACTTGATACATGATGAATATGGCATATAAAGGCATTTAGCCTCTGCGTTCACCGTCTGTGAGAGAAGTGACGACTGGGAGAGTGTAAAAGGATGGAAGGAGAGACACAACGATGCAGGAAAATGAAACATTTGGATTAAGCGGGAAGTCTTGTAATTTCTTTCCCCCATTTTGAGAGAAAGCTCACTGGAGGGGGAGCAGGTATATTGTTCAGTAGGGAATGAAAAAGTTTTTTATTTTATCTTCAGGTACTCGACGTAATTCATTTAGGTCAAAAGCGTTCAACAAAAAAAGGGAATCAATTTTTATGTTTCTCCTTTTTTTGTGTGATATGTGATAAAATCTGAAAGTGTTTGGCACCAGACATCATGAAACACACATTTACTCTTTCCTCAACTTCGTTTCTCCACTCCTGTCTTTGGCTAGACGTGCTCTTTCACGACTTTCATCAATACTTAAACACCTCGAGACCTTTTGTCCCTAGCAGTCTGCATGGGATGTCTGCTCTGACCGACCCAGGGGTGGAGACGGGCTCACGCAGGGTTTCACCTCCCAGCATTGGAGGGACAGTGGAAAGGGTCTTTATAATTTCATGATCTATCACTCATAGACCCACAACATGGCAGGTTTAATTATTTAGTTACACTAGCTAGCGTTCTACTTTAACTGGATGGGTGGAACCATCCTGCCGTGGGACGCCCCGCCACCAACACTCTTGTTGTCAGGCAGATTTTGGTCTTGTTTACGACTTTGAATGGCTTAAAGCTTAAACGGCTCATAGCTCTATAGGTTATTTTAAATTTGGTTATGCAGTGCCATTTTAATTTAAAACACATCTTTAAGGTTTAGTACTAATCATTTACTTGTGTTATTTGTGTATTGTATTGAATTGGGCAACCTTTTCTTATAGCAAACACACAATGAATTCCTCTAGAAAGAAAGCCATCAATCTGCTTGTTATTCTAAATGCCAGTCAGGAAAGATCTCCCATTATCAACAAAGAAAAATAGTCTTTGATTGATTCGTACAGGAAACGGTCATTATTCAAGCTGACTTGGTCAGACTCGGATCTCTTTATGATCTTAATTAAACTTTGAACTGTGTAACTAGGCTTATTGACAGAGGTCAAAGATCGCCGCTAAACCACTGATGGAATCTTTGATCTTAACAGGTGAAGAAAACCTGAATGCATTAACAATATGCAATTCGACCTCTGACCCCCTTTGACTGCTCTTAAACTGTACCATATTTCTTTTCCGCATGTACATATTTTCTGAAGACTAATAGATCTTAGTAGATGCCATTTGATGTGAACAAAACAAGAAAAAAGTGGAAAAAAGAATTACAGTTTGTTCATGTTGGACCTTCTTGAGCTTACAAATCTAGGTTACATTTCATTTTCACAACACATTTTTTAAATGAAAATGTGTGCAACTACATCATTCAAAATGATACCCAGGTACAAAAAAATATGCGCTATATTCATGAAACGCAAAAATGTACATGCAAATGGATTTACGAATAATTTGCACAGAAATGTGTTACATAAATTAATGTAAAAATGATTTTATGCACAATTTACAGAGAAATGAATTGCACAGGAGTTATGTAAGAATGTTTTTTTTATAAATTTGTCTAGACATTATTACAAATTGTATAGAAATTACACATATAGTGCAAAATTTTTAATTGTTTTTTTTTTCATGCAAATTTGTTATGTACATTCACGGACGAATTTGGTTTTACAAATAATTTACACAAACAGTTTTATGAATGATTGACAAATACATCTGATATGTTATTAATGTAATTTCACACTATAAAAATATTTTTCAAAGCTGTGAAAGATTATTGGAGTACTTTTAACAAGAAAATGCTAGTGTTTCAGTCTTTCTACTTCAAAAATTCATGTTTAATTCAATGTGCTACTTGCTATTTCTTTGTACTTATTTTGTGAAATGTATTAGCCATTTTTCTAAGGGAAAATTGTTTCAAAGTAAACCAGATTTTTTTTCAGTCTGGTTATAGGAAAAATGTAAACAGAAATGAATGAGTCCCACTGAACGGACTGTACTTCTGTCCCACTGAACCTCATGTTCATTCTGGTCAAATTAAATATGGCGTTTAGTAAATATGACCATGGGCCGGTCCTTCTTTCTCATACATTTCCAGTTGTCCTGGTCTCTATGATATTTTCTTCCCCCATGATTTTTTCCGTCTTGTTGATTGGTCTATGTTATCATCTCTCAGACCCTGCGCTCCTCCTCCAGTCTCTTTCGTTTAACCTCTGTCTTCTCTTCCATCGTTATCCGTGAACTCTGCAGAGCTGCCACAATGTTTTGCCACAGAGTTGAATGGCTGAATGCGCCTTATTCCAGCATCTGGAAAGGGGTCATCCGTCTAGTCCGGCTGTCTTGTCTGTCTGGCTTCAGCAGCCACAACACACTCGAGATCAGCATTTTAAAAAAGGGTTTGAGAAAACCCTCCCCCCACCTCTCCATCCTTCCAACACTGCATCATTGAAGCATTATGAGTGTGGTCCTTTGTGAGTGTGCCGAATTCCCCTACTGGGAATACACACACACACACACACACACACACACACTCACACGGAGTTGATAAAGCATTTGCAGCCTTGAGCGTTAAGCACAGAAAGGGATTCTTCCATATGGATTACTCTGCCCAGAGCCTGTAACTCTCAATGGGACGTGACTTGTGGCCACTGGATGGAGAGGATGAGGCGAACAATGGGGATGAATGAGGTTTAGGCCTTGAGGAAAAAGGAATAGGGGGAAATTTAACTGTGGTGAAAACAAGCTCAATAGACTCTTTGTTTGTCTTCGTCTAATCCACTACTTTTTTCTAGTGCCACTTGACTTAATCAACCCGTTTCACTGCCTCACTGGTGTCTGTCATAGTCACAGCTTTGTAAGTGAGCCAGGATACTTGTGTGTGTGTGTGTGTGTTCGCTTTTGAAAGCCCATAGAGCCCATCTTGGCCTATGTTACACTTCATCTCAGGTGAGGAATGTTTTCGGTTGGCTAAGACACATCCATCGGTAAACGTCTCACGTTTACACGGATGTGTGTGTGTGTGTGTGTGTGTGTGTGTGTGTGTGTGTGTGTGTGTATGTGTGTGTGTGTGTGGGGGGGGGGTCATGTGTTTTCAACCGTTTTAACAATCATAAGTTCCAGTCTCCTCTCTATTTGTATTTGATTCTTTTATTTGATTTTTCACACACATACACACACACACACACGCACACACACAAACACACACATATACAGGATTTCAACTGTGACAGGGCCTCAAGCTCACTCACTGCACGTCTTGTGTTTTCTAAATCTAAAATTGTGTTTAGATTTCAGTTATCAGTCAAGCATTCCACTCTACATGGGAAGTTCATCTCTTATCTACGGCAATTTTTCACTGGTATTCATTCTAATAGTCTTTATCACACTTTACAGAGAAATTGTCGGATCTCTTGTGGTTCTGAGGTATGTGAACGAGAGAAGGAGTTAGTTATGTTTTATCGCAGCCGTTTATAATGTCCCCACCTTCAATTTGTAATGTGTTCAAAGGGCTGTCTTTAAAAACAAGAAAACATTACATTCTTAACGTGCATATCAAACTAAGATGTCCGTCAGATGAATACCCATTTTGCATGCAGAAAACCCAAAATCTGAGATGGGAATATCATGAAAGACATGAACTCTTTCTAGTGTGGAAAAAGTCCACATTTGCGATTTCAATGAGTAGACTTGGTGATGCTTTGCAGCAAGTGTAATCTGCGTTGTGTTTTCTTTCTTTTGCAGATTTTCCATGCCAACACTGATCCATCTGAGGTGGTTTTGAATCGTGTTCCTCAGCCCGTTCTGGCCCGATTTGTTCGTATTCGACCACAGTCGTGGAATAATGGCATTGCGCTACGCTTTGAACTTTATGGTTGCCAGATTACAGGTGACTGTTTATACTCACATTGTTTCTTATCATTTTACCATACAATGCAATGAGGTCTTTCATCTGTCAGTGGGGAAAAAAAGTATTTGCTGAAAATGAAAAATAAAACACCCTGTAAAAGCCTGACACATGATATAATAGAAACATCTCTTTTTTTTTTTCTTTTTTTTTACTGGAACAGTTTATTGAAGCTTTAGACAAAATATATAAAAAAAAGTTTGCATGTTTTTTTTTTTGTTTTTTTTAGTATGAAATTTGATATATCAGGCTTTTATGGCTTATATACTATGATATATAGAGATAATATGGAGCTCATACTTGAAGGAAAATCATCTCAGTTTTTATTCAGACGTCCAAACTGAGCAATTTGGTTCAGCTGCTGATGTTTATATGGACAAAACTATCTGATGAATTTTCTGATAGCTTGTAATGTAAAGATCTTTATTACAGAATAGCAGACTACTTGCATAAAATGCATATATAAAAATCAGCTGTAAAATCTCTGTAGTTTTTATAATACAATGCAACAAATAATTAAGTTCAAATACAATGATTGAGACATGAACAAATAAACATTCCTTAAAAGGAATATGTTCCTTCATCTTGAAATATTTCTAAGAATATAAAAGTCATTCTTATATTTGCTTAAAAAAACAGTAAAGATTTCTCAGCAAAGTGACCTGAATGTGGACATTTTTAGAATCATTCTTAAAGGCCTTTTGCTTGCTAAAAACAGATGACATGAGGTATGAAGTAGATTGTGTCCTTTTGGTTTTTCACCAAAGTTTTGATCAGTTAGAGTCCTTAGAAATTTGTGTATCAAATATGATACAATAGGCTCAGGGTCCCCGTAAACACAAGATCACAAGATCCCCGGGCCCTATGCATTGGCAGTCCTGATGGGTCCCCACGTTCCTCTACCACCCCCCACCCCCCAAAAGAAAATAAATGAATAAAATAATATGGCCTCTGTACACATGAATCTGTAGGCCTAGGTGTTTATAGGATATGAACTATTAACTGTAATGCTTAGAGTAGCCTGATCATTTGTCATGTGTGCATATGTCTACACACATTTCAAACCTCCTTTCCCAACATTCTCTAGCCTACTTTACATTGGTTACTAAGTTTAAGCTAAATTATATTACAATATTTTTCTTATTTTAGATATTATAGCCTATTAACTTTTATTAACTTTTAGGCTATTATAATGGTGTGTTATGCAAACACCATTGTTAGAGTGCACAGTTTATTTATTTAGCCTTTACCTCAGATTACATGTATAACCAAATTGTCATCTGAAAGTGTATGTTCTGCTCTTTCAATGGGTTGTCTCAGTTATCGCGGAGATATTCAAGCAGTTTAGCATGATAGATTTTGTGTTCTAGTTTGTGCTCACCTTTCTTTGAAAAGAAGTCTGTTACCAATTGTTTCCCCTCATTTTGTTTTCTTTCCTTCTCCTGTCTTTCCTTTCTTTTTTGGTGGCCTGATTTGGCTTTCTTTGAGAAAGACATTTCTACAGCAGAATTGTTGCGCTCCACCAGATGCTCAACTAACTAACATAAACAAAATGCCTGCAGATGGACTAAACCATTTGGTGCATTAGCAAGGGGGTGGGACCAGTCAGTCAATCAACCAAGTTATTCAGCCAATACACTAACTTTACATTTCATCTGACATTCATTAGGAAATTTAATTAGGAAATGAAAATATCCAGGAAAAATAAAATATATTCCAGACTTTTCAAGGGCCCTCTCTCCTCTTGGGGCCCTGGTAATCAGTACTGGTTTTACCCCCAGTCCGACGCCCCTGAATAGGCTTAATAAGGATAACTATTCTTTAACCTCAAATTTCCCGGTAAAACTGTAATAAGTGCGTTGTAAGACACTTTGGATAAAAGTGTCTAGTACATGCCCATTTCAACATTTAAAGGCTGAAGTCGGTGTGTACGTCTCGTTCTCTTTTGTCTCAGACGCTCCATGTTCAGAGCTCCAGGGAATGCTGTCCGGGCTCCTCACTGACTCCCAGATCTCAGCGTCCTCAGTGAGGGACCTTCACTGGGCCCCTGGAGCGGCACGTCTGGTGGCCAGTAGATCAGGATGGTTTCCTGGCCCTGCCCAGCCTATAGCTGGAGAAGAATGGCTCCAGGTGGACCTCGGGACACCCAAGACGGTGCGAGGAGTGATAACCCAAGGAGCGCGTAGCGGTGAGGGAGGAACCAGCTCTGAGAACCGGGCTTTCGTACGGAAGTATCGCCTAGCACACAGCCTGAATGGGAAAGACTGGAACTTTGTAATGGATAGCAAGACTAGCATGTCAAAGGTATTTCATTTGTCTGTAGCATAATATAAACATATGCAAAATATCATTACTGGAGAAATGATGTTGAAAATTCAGCATTGCATCACAATAAAATGTATTAAAAACAGTTATTTTGAAATTGCAATTCACGTACTGACCTCAAACTTTTGAACAATAATGTAAGTGGCTTGTTGCTTTTCTAAGATGACCTTCTCGCTCTAAACATCTTCATTCTGCTTGACATATTCAACTGATGGTTTGTTACTGGTCCAAGTTGGTTTACCAGTCCTTACAGTCTTGATTAAGATGGTCTACAAGGCCAAAAACCAAGTCCACTGGTAGTCCAGTCTATCAGTCATCTAGACCAACTTGACCAGCTAAAAACCTTGCAACCATTTTCTGGGATTTTCCAGTAGGGAATCAAGCAAAATGTTTCCAACTAAACGCACTACTCAAATTCTTTTACTAACAGTCTCCTGTGATTGCTGTTTAGATGTCTAAATTCAGTAAGTGTGTGTGTGTGAGTAATCTCTTTTTTCCTCCCGTACGCAGCTTTTTGAGGGAAACACACACTATGACACCCCAGAGCTGAGACGTTTTGAGGAGCTGCCTGCACAGTTCATCCGCATCTATCCAGAGCGCTGGTCTCCGGCAGGGATCGGAATGAGAATGGAAGTCCTGGGCTGCAACCTGCCAGGTACAGTAGGTCACCGCCCTCAGATACACCACAGTTGTGAAATCATAAGCTAAATTGCTTGTTGTTGATTGGGCAGTGCCAGTTGTAGGGTGCAATTTATTCTCAGTGTCTACAACCGACACTGAGCTGTTTCCCAGAAACGCACTGTCAGCTGAAAGTGATTGCAGCCGGAACAATATATATATATTTTTTTTCATTTATGGTGGGGAGAAGTAAAAAAAAAAAAAGGATAGGCTGATGTGAAGAGAAAATAGAAATATAGAAACCATGCTATTATCAATG
The DNA here is from genome assembly GCF_951802725.1 of Rutilus rutilus. Taxonomy (NCBI): domain Eukaryota; kingdom Metazoa; phylum Chordata; class Actinopteri; order Cypriniformes; family Leuciscidae; genus Rutilus; species Rutilus rutilus. Next base: position 5,781,364 of record NC_140210.1, on the reverse strand, counting down.
TTGAAAACAGTTGTGCTGCTTTTGATGAATAGATATTTCAAAAGAACAGCATTTATTTGAAACCTTGAAATCTTTTGTTTGATCAATTTAATGCATCCTTGTAGAATAAAACTAAGAATTTGTTTAAAAAAAACCTATCTTTCTGACCTCAAACCTTTGAACGGTTGTTTATGTGTGGGACATTCTTACTCATTCAAAGTAAAAATTCTGTCTTTAATTACTTTAGACTTTCGTTCATCTTCTGAACATCTTTTCCATTAAATCTGAGAGCTTTCTGTCACTCCATCGACAGCTTACGCAACTACCACTTTCAAGCCACAGAGAGGTAGTAAAGACATCATAAAAGTAATCCATGTGACTCCAGTGGTTTAACCTCAACTGTGCATTTATGTTATTATAATCATTTATTATGGATTGTATGTGTTTATCTGACCAGACTTGCTAGAGCATCAACCTGCACGAATACACAGTTCCCATGTCTATGATATTATAAGCATGAAAGACACAGACAAACACACTCACGCAGCTCTGCTATAATCAGACAGCTACCCCCTGTGCCAATTATCCTCTATGTTGTATAATTTATCATAGCGCTTCTGGAGATACATCTGATTGAGAGAGAGAGTATGTGTGCGTGTGCACGTGTGTGTGTGTGTGTGTATGCAAATGTACAGTATGCTCTACTTTTAGGTGTGAAAACCAAATTCTCAAAATTCTAGAGAACTTCGGCATAGATTGATTGATCAGAATTGCAAATGTAGAAACTCTCACAATTACATAAATGTACTGTGGTTCAGTGAAGGTTATACGAAGGTGAAAAAATGAGTATATAAATGTCATTTTTGGGTGAACTGTCCCTTTAAGAATCACAACCTTTCTCTCTAGTTTCCTCTCTTTTGTTTTCTAACTTTGTTTTCTAATCAGTCTCTCTCTCTGTTCCCACCATTTGATCTTGCCTGTGTAAATGTTTTTCTTCTGGTCCTGCTCTCCTCACTTCTCCTCTTTCTGTTTCTCATCAGAAACCATGATACTCTCTTTCCCATGTACTCTCTCCCACACATACACACATTCACTCATATGTTATACATGTTTATCCCACAGAACAGCTGTTGTGGTGTATAGGCTATACCTGCCCACACTGTTGCTTATTATGTACTTGAGAATAAACAACATCTCCCAGAAGTAATTACTACAGTGTTCTTAGTGGTTGCTTTATTCTTTATAAAATAGATTTTGAACTTATTTCTTGGGTTTAAATAATTAATAAAACATTTTGTCATCATACGTGTCTGAGAATACTCAGTTCCTCAGGTTTTATGTGCTGTGATCATCATGAAACAATCAAACACACATATTTATATATATATATATACACTCACCTAAAGGATTATTAGGAACACCATACTAATACTGTGTTTGACCCCCTTTCGCCTTCAGAACTGCCTTAATTCTACGTGGCATTGATTCAACAAGGTGCTGAAAGCATTCTTTAGAAATGTTGGCCCATATTGATAGGATAGCATCTTGCAGTTGATGGAGATTTGTGGGATGCACATCCAGGGCACGAAGCTCCCGTTCCACCACATCCCAAAGATGCTCTATTGGGTTGAGATCTGGTGACTGTGGGGGCCATTTTAGTACAGTGAACTCATTGTCATGTTCAAGAAACCAATTTGAAATGATTCGAGCTTTGTGACATGGTGCATTATCCTGCTGGAAGTAGCCATCAGAGGATGGGTACATGGTGGTCATACAGGGATGGACATGGTCAGAAACAATGCTCAGGTAGGCCGTGGCATTTAAACAATGCCCAATTGGCACTAAGGGGCCTAAAGTGTGCCAAGAAAACATTCCCCACACCATTACACCACCACCACCAGCCTGCACAGTGGTAACAAGGCATGATGGATCCATGTTCTCATTCTGTTTACGCCAAATTCTGACTCTACCATCTGAATGTCTCAACAGAAATCGAGACTCATCAGACCAGGCAACATTTTTCCAGTCTTCAACTGTCCAATTTTGGTGAGCTCGTGCAAATTGTAGCCTCTTTTTCCTATTTGTAGTGGAGATGAGTGGTACCCGGAGGGGTCTTCTGCTGTTGTAGCCCATCCGCCTCAAGGTTGTGCGTGTTGTGGCTTCACAAATGCTTTGCTGCATACCTCGGTTGTAACGAGTGGTTATTTCAGTCAAAGTTGCTCTTCTATCAGCTTGAATCAGTCGGCCCATTCTCCTCTGACCTCTAGCATCAACAAGGTATTTTCGCCCACAGGACTGCCGCATACTGGATGTTTTTCCCTTTTCACACCATTCTTTGTAAACCCTAGAAATGGTTGTGCGTGAAAATCCCAGTAACTGAGCAGATTGTGAAATACTCAGACCGGCCCGTCTGGCACCAACAACCATGCCATGCTCAAAATTGCTTAAATCACCTTTCTTTCCCATTCTGACATTCAGTTTGGAGTTCAGGAGATTGTCTTGACCAGGACCACACCCCTAAATGCATTGAAGCAACTGCCATGTGATTGGTTGATTAGATAATTGCATTAATGAGAAATTGAACAGGTGTACCTAATAATCCTTTAGGTGAGTGTATATATATATATATATATATATATATATCCTGTTATATATAACACACTGTATGAGTCTCTCTCAGGTGAATTATGGGGCCCTAAAGGCAGCTGTTTTATTTTCCCAGCATGCACTATTGCTCTTTACAGCCCTGCCAAACTCTGGTTATCAGGCTGAAATATGCAGAAAAGCTTTATGCATAATTGAGGGTGTTGTATTTATTTATTTATATATCTATTTTTCATTATTGATTTATAATTTTTTTGCTGAATCAGGTTCTTTGGAGAACGATTTGACAGCTTTCCTTAAGGATGGGTGAGAATTTGATGAAAGCAGAAATGACAGGACAAGAGTAGAGAGAGAGAGAGAAGAGAATGATGGGATATGAGCCGAGAAAGGGGGAGCAGAACGGAATGGATGGAAGACAGATTACAGCTATCAATAATATGCTTTCATTTCTTTGCCTTACTTCCAACACACTCAGACACAGACACACACACACACACACACACACACACACACACACACACACACACACACACACACACACACACTGAAGGCAATGATCTTCCCGCTAGTCTTAATCACATTAAGGCAACTGCAGCCTGCGGTGAGGTGTACAGTTACACGTACGGTTTAAAGAGATAGATAACATATTCAGCCATTTTGAAACAGCAATAACCTTGACCCTAAGAAAAGTCCATGAAAATATGGCCCGACGTATAGTGTTAGTACGAAGACATTTTCTATATTGATTGAGTTTGACAAGTGTTTTAACCATATTTTTATTTACATATTGCCTTGTGTTGTGCTCTAGGGTTAAAGGGAATGTCTGTCAACTTTCAGTGTTTAGTATAAGCAGAAAGAAAATGAATGAATGAATGAATGAATGAATGAATGAATTCATTAATTCAAGGGGTCATTATCACAAAATTTGGCATGTTTTGTTAAAAAAAAAAGGCTACTAAATTTAGAGTAGTTTACACATTTAACTAATGTGGCATTAAAGGACAAAAAATGTAATTCTGCTACATGAAAATACTTCATATCCAGTGTTGTTATTGTCAACTAAAATGCAAACTATTGAAATTTGTTTTCGGTAATTGAAATAAATTGAATATAAAAAAAAAAAAAAAAAAAGGTTTTCACCTAATATTTATATTTTATTATATATTTTTTTATTATTTATAAGTTAAAAAGCTTCAACTTAAAAAAAAACTTAAAGTAATAAAAAATAATTTAAGCTAAATAGAAATATACAAAATGACAAAACAAACTTAAAATGAAAATATAAAGATAAAAACAAATTTTTACATTTTTATGAATACCATAATATTATAATAACAAATACTAAAATAACACTGCTATGCACATCTTACTCGGTATGCAAAATCATAAAATATTTGTATTGACGTGCTTCTGTATTATTTTTTTATTAGTCCATCCCAGGGCATTCTTAGATTGCTCTGAGAGCTGCATACAAAGCTGTTGAAGATTTTAGAAAGATGCATAATTATGCTTCCTATCGTTCAGAACAGCCTTGTAGTGTGACGGTAGAAGTACAGCTCTTTGTGTGATGACGTTCCATGTATTTGTCTTGCATGTTGTGCTGACACAACTGTCACATCTCTGAAAGGTCAAGATCATTACACCGTGACACACAGCGACCTTTAAACCCTGACAGAACACCTTCGCGGCGCGGAGAGTGTTTGCACATCGTGCGTACGCGTGCGAGAGCACAGTCCCGCGCAGGTGAAGCCATTTATCCATCACCCCGTACTAATTGAATCAGAAGACAAAGAAAAACAAATGGATGCAGACTGCAGGTGTGGAGGCATATGAAAGAATGATGGAGGGAAAGAGGATGGCATAGAGAGGGAGGCAGTTAGCGATAGGGCAGAGGAAGTGGTATTAGCTGGCTAATTGCTTCAGAAAAGGCCATGGCATTACAGTGACAAATATCACCAGCTGTGGCTCACCTTTTATGAATTCAAAATATTAATGTATGCACCGATTCGTTTCCTCTGCAGATACTACTGTGTGAGTGACCGCTCAGTTCATATACTAGAGGGACTTCTGCTCTTATTTAAGTCTAAAGCCTTTTCGTTTAATGCAGTTTATTTGTTTCCAAGGCAGGTTTCAAGACTGCTAAATAATTTCTACCCCGTTAAAAAGCTTATTTTACTGCAAGAAAGAATAATCACAGCTGACATATCATGAACACACACGTGTGTGTGTGTGTGTTTGTGCATGTGTGTGTGTGTACTTGTACAACTATCTTTGAGTTTTAGACCATTGGAGTGAGGACAAAGAGAGTAAAGCAAGGACATTTTGGCCGGTCCTCACTTTCTGAGACCCCTTTAAAGGCCTGTTTGAGGGTCAACACTTGGTTTTAGGGATAAGATTATAATTAGGTTAAGGGTCGGTTTAGGGTCAGGGTTCGGGTTAGGCTCTTAGTGGTGATGGGTAAGGTTAGGGTAAGCGGCTAGAGATTGCATTGTGTCAATGAATGTCCTCATAAAGATAGATGTACAAGAATGTGTGAGTGTGTGCGAGTGTGTGTGTGTGTGTGTGTGTGTGTGTGTGTGTGTGTGTGTGTGTGTGTGTGTGTGTGTGTGTGTGTGTGTGTGTGTGTGTTAATGGTGAAAGTTATTTTAGTGCCTGTATATTTTACAGTTCATAGCACTTTTTTGAACAGCTAAAAATTGCTGATACTTATTATTATTATTATTATTATTTTTAGCATAATGGATTGGAGGTCCTATATATTAGTATGTATACATGTGTTGTTTTCATTCAACACCCCATGGTTTGTCTGGTTTTTCTCCCTACAGCAACGCTATCCATCAGTCTGATGTCATCATTTAAGACAGATGTAAAGACCTGCAGGCGATACAAGGACCAAATTATAGTTTTTTTTGCGCAGCATTGCATACTGTGCACATAGTTTATGTTCCCCTCTGCGCTGGCATAAATTCCGAGTTTAGAGCTTTGTGATTTAATTTATGAATATCTGACTCATGGCTGGCTGCATAATTAAAATGAAAGGGAAACTCATTTGAAATGGAAAGAAAAAGAGATTTGTTTGAATGGAAATGCATTCTGTTCTGGGTTAGGATAAGATTGTTAATTATGTGTTTCCATCCACAGAAACCTCCACACCAGCTGTAGAGACATCCAAACCAACTCAGCCTTCCTCTGTAGAAACCACCACAACACAGAAACCCAATCCAGGTTAGTAGTTTTTTTACTCTCAATACATGACTCAAGCACGAATACATTTCATAAACACCATAAACCTCCAGAAATCATCCACGTTTTGGTTGTTGTTGCATATTATGTGAAATGGGAGCAGGGACCAGTAAGGCACAGAAACTGTATTTTCCAAGATAAATTTTGCTTTAGTAAAGTTTGTGTGATCGCTGTGTACATGGTGCAATATAGAATATATCACAACACTTACACCACTTTTTTATTCAATAAATATCCCTCTCCCTTTGACATAAGTAACACTATCATGATTTTCAGTGGATTGTTTGGCAGAATTGTTGTCATTTCTTTATTTTTGAACAGCTGAAGTCAAAGGTCAGAGCTCAGTTTTGCTTAAAGTGCCTTTAGCCGTCCACTGTTTTGCCAGGGTTGATGAATATTAATGCGAATGTATTGATGTATTCTTTTCAGTTACCAGTGCTGCCCTGCCATCTCACAAAGGACTGTGTGATTTTGAGCAAGGATTGTGTGGTTGGACCCTTGACCCGGATTCTGACCTCAGCTGGGCGCTACACAGCTCCAGCAAAAGCACCGCCTTGGGTCAAAGTCAAGATCTCTCCATGGGCTCAAACAGTGAGTATTACACACGCATACACACACAGTGAGTAATACACACACATTTGCATTCATAGAGAGGTTGTCATGCCTGTAGGCTCTTGTCTGTTTTTATGCTTGGAAACGCATTACATTTACACAACAAACATTTTTTTTTACATTATATTATATTATTTTATTTTACATTACATTCAGTTACATTATATTATAATATGGGACAGTTAACAGTTTAGCGTCATTATACAAAAATGTATTATATTGAAATAAATTATAATTGATCATTTTTGTTTCTTTATTATATTTTAAGATATTATTTTTATAATATTTATACTGATATATATATATATATATATATATATATGAAATATTATAAATATATGATCATTTTATAATATAAAATAATATTAATTTACATTTACAAAAACTTAGTTAATTATAGTTCAGCATCATTAAAAAATATTATACATATATATATATATATATATATATATATATATAGTATTTCTTTTATAAAGATATTTCTTATTTTTAAACTTTATAATAATTAGTTTTGATTTTAATAATTTTTTTTACTGTTTTGAAATTTTCTTCACGAATCTTAACTAGTTTTACAAGCTTTACTGCCATGCTCAACCAGCTTTTCTGTAAAAGTTTTGGCAATGGACATCTTGGCACTAAACCAGTACTAACCAGCATAAACCAGCCTGGATCCTCATAGAAATTGATGCCAGTGTAAACTCACTCAGCAAACTATTTTGCCCCTTTTTCTGTGTAATATGACTTCATTCTGATTCCAAATCAGTTTCCTATTAACGTTTTTACGCCTCAACCCAAAGACAAGCACTTGAACTGTTCCCAGAACAGCCTTTTCCCTGTCTATCCCCAGTATGTGCTCTCGTAAACTCCTGTGACCTCATTCCCTCTGTACACGGCGGTCTGCTTTCCACATGTCAGACACTGGCATGGGATCTAGAAGAGGAAAACAGGATAAATGCTCGGCATGCTTTCTCTCTTCCTTTCTCCCTCCCGAACACTGTCACACTCCCTTTATTTCTATCCCATGACACATCGCAATTAGAAGCGTACACCAGGAACAAAGAATGACAGTGAAGACAGAAATAATCTTGGAATGCTGAAACAATCACTTTTTGATTGAGAGCAGATTACTACGTTTGTCAAAAAGAAAGCAAAAATGACCATATTTACTGTCTTAATACACCTTTATGGTCTTGTTGTGAACGATTGCGAAAGAAAGAAATGATGAAATGCAAAACTTTGCTTTTGACGTTGTCTCAGCCTCCCTTTTTTCAAATCTGGCTTCATTCCACATTTTTTATTTATTTTCTTCATCAGTATTTGGTTTCATTCTGGAATACATCAGCTAATGGAAGTAAAATGGGTTACCATTTCATGTTGCCTTTAGTAAAGCAATATGCCACCCGAGGGCATGCGTTACAGTGATTTCACCATGTTTGAGTCAGGTGTTGACATGGTAAAATCACTGTAATGCCTGGTCTCTCTCGAGTGACATATTGCTTTTATAAAAGGCAGCAACAGCAATATGACGGGGACACAAATGTTCACTAAATAAATGCATTAATTATTAACAGTAAACAATAAATAATTATTTCGCCTAACTATAGGCTGTCTAAGGTTGCCAAAGATTAATATAGAATTCATTTGATGTGAGGTCACTGGTTTGCATATGTTGGCTGTTTTACAACAGCTTCAAATGTGGCTCATTCTGTCAAGATTTTAGAGCTGAAACAATTAGTTTCATAAGTTTGCATTCATGTTATTGATTTGACATATTTTCAATTATACACCACCGTTCAAAAGTTTTCTATTTTAATACAGTATATTATTATTATTTTTTTTAATGTAATTCAGTCCTGTGATGGCAAAGCTGAATTTTCAGCCTTCAGTGTCACACTATCCAGAAATCATTCTAATATGCTGATTTGCTGCTCAAGAAACATTTTTTATTATTATCAATATTAAGAACAGTTGTGCTGCTTAATATTTTTGTAGACAAAAGAACATAATTTACTCTACTTTTGATCAATTTTTTGATTAATGCAATGCATCCTTGCCGAATATAAGTATTAATTTCTTTAAAAAAAAAAGAAATTACTTACTATCATTATAGCATATATAATATAATATAATATAATATAATATGTGTAGACATTGCTAAGCAATACTGTTTTAATCATTAATTTAATTTCCAAAACATTAAAGAAGGAAGAAGCATTGCAATTTCCCAGAACTCCTTTCTTGAAGTTCAATAACCCCTCATATCAGTCTCTTTCAGCTGTTGTGTGGCAAAGTGTTAAATCCGAGTATCTTTATTAGACTTCAGAGGCGCAGATTCTTGTGGAAAAACTGCATTTCCAACCATGCATTCCAGTCCTTCACCTGCCTTCCAGGCGGATTTTTGCATAGACTTCCATGTACTTAGAGCCTCTCTCAAGAGATCATTATTCGTTTCCCCTTATATATAGTACTTATGATCAAAAAGGGGATTTTTTTCCCCCCACATCAATAAAAGATGTTCACTATTCCCCCCTTCACATCTCCTCATATATGCATTCCCAGTGATATTAAGGGGATTGTTATCCTAAACCTATTTTAAATTCATTGCCTTGGAAATTTTTAAATGCTCTCTCTGAAAGACTTAACAAGCCGTGCCGACAGCTGCAAGGTGTTATAGCCGTTTTTTGACAGTTCTCAAAATGTTTAAGACTCCAATAGGTCACATGTCTCCTCCTCGTTCAATCGGATCACTCAGAGAGATGGGGGCCGCCACCACATGAGCTGTCTTTTGACCTTGAAACGTCTGGAAAGATTATTCACGAATATATAGAGAGATAAAAGAGTGTGCACCTGTCTCGCCGCTCTTTCTTCACCGTAGGGGTCATGCCTTGCTCCCACTTAACGCTCTTTCACTCTCGGCTTAGCAAACAGACACCTCCCGTCACCTAAAATGCCTACGGTAGAGCCCAGTGGGCTACCGTCGCTCACTAAAGACACTAATACTAATGACGAGGCGCTTGACTTTTCCCACAGCGACACACTTGACTTTTCCGTATAATCACACTGCGTGATGTTTAGGCGAATCATGTTGCTCGAAAACACAGTTTGGGTTCAGGAAGTGTTTGATAGGTTAGACCCAAAGTGACATAATCCAGACTGTTAAAATGTCATGTGTTTAAAGGACATCTTGCCCAGTAGGGAATAAACAAGATTACATGCCACTAACCAAAAGGTTCTGTCGCTTGTTAAAAACTAGTCAAATTAAACCCTTTAAGACAAGTAATTTCACTGGGCGGCCATCTTTGAAACGCCTCTCGGGCAGCTATTTCAGTCATGCATCCTCTTTGAATGGGGAAACATCGAATTCTCCAAAGCTGTTCACCAAGCTTACGATTAAATTTAATATTTGAAATCACCAATGAAATTTGACAGCAACTGTATCATAAATGCAGTTTCAATGATCAAATATTTTTCAGGCTGGAGTGCAATGGCAGTACCAAGCGCGTGTCTCAGAACATTGACTGTTTCTATAGATCTTTTTCACAGCAGCGCCATCTTTGATTTTTAATGAGAATGAAAGCGAGGCTGTGAGGGATAGATATACATCTCTTCAGTGGGTTATTTAATTGTTCTGCTGACGAAACACTGCAAAAATAGGCTATTTTTCCATGAAAATTCAGTGGACAAAAAACTCTAGCGGATGTAATTGAAAACACAGCCTCGCTTTCATACCTGTCCATGGCGCTGCTCTGAATAAGGTCTGTAGCAACCGGAGCATCTAACGACAGCTGCAGTGACGTGATGACTTTACTAATCGCCGATTGGCTCTTTTATTTAGGAGGCGGGACTAATTCCGACATATTGCGTATTGCACTTTCTCCCATTCATAGTAATACGAGTGCACAGTCTTCATGTATAAAAAGTCTTTGATGCTGACATGGACAGACTGTATGACACACTATATTATGTTTGTTCTTTCATAGGTTTGGGAAACTACCTTTACATTGAGGCCAGTCCTGAGACCCAGGGCCAGAAAGCCAGACTGTTCAGTCCCAGTGTGGATCCTGACACCGGACCTCTCTGTCTGATCTTCTCCTATCAGCTGGAGGATCAGGCAACACTCAGGGTCCTGCTGCAGAACAAACACCAAGAGGAAACCCTCCTCTGGGCCCTCCGTGGAGACCAGGAGCCCATCTGGAAAGAAGGACGGACCATCATACCTCGATCTCCAAATGAATTTCAGGTAAGCAGAATTAGACATGATAAAAAGTTGAATATCTTTTAAACTGTGATGTTCTGTCATTACAACTCTCAGAGAGATTGATAATTAATTTGGTCTTGGTGGAATAGATCTTTTACGCTGTTGCTGCTGCTGCATAATAAAATTAGGGCTGTCAAGTTAGCATGAATTTTTTTTAGATGAATGATGTTTAAAAGCAGTATTGTTAAATTTTGTCTTGTTTTCTCAAGACAGCCTTGTTTTCTTTATTGTAAACAAATTTATAACTTATGTTGATATACCAAAGAAAATCTGGTTTGGTCTTGAGAAAACAAAATAATTATTATAATGGTGGTGGTGTTCAAAATTTGAGATTAATTGAAGAATTTCAAACATTGTCTCTATTAACCCAAAAGTATTTTTGTTTTAAGCCTATTTAAAGATAAATTAATTAAATTGTGGAGTATTTATACATCATAGTAATATTTGTTGTACTACTTTGTACTTAACATAAACAAGCAATTTAAGAGTATATTTTTTTGTACTATAATACAAATCACATGGGATTATAATGGAAATTCAAACAATTAAAAAGGATAATGAAGATAATGTCACAATGCAAAAATTCACGGTCCCAAAACATAATTTCTTATTTTCTTTCTTTTGATTGTGGGGTAAAAGGTAATATTTGAGTGAAATTCACCCCAAAACGTGATTAATTGCTTGAATCTATTGCCCAAGTGATTACTTGTTTGAAGATTAGACGCCGTTTACTCGTAAACATTTGTTTGTTTAGTCTTGGTAGCCTGACAGATATCATGGTGACATTGTCTGTTTTCTATGTGCTCATATTTCATCACACAGGTGGTAATCGAAGGATTTTTTGAGGGTGCCAAAGGCCACATTTGGATTGATAATGTCCACATGAGTCTGAACACACCGCTGGAGGAGTGTACTCGTAAGTCTGCACCTTTCATTTTTTTCTCTTCCATCATTAGTTTTATCCTTTATACTTTTGTTGTAATTTATAGCGGTAACTTAAGCCAACGGCGTGCATTATCTCTACCAGATGTTTCTCCCTGCCACGCTCTTTCTGGTTCCCTGTGAAGTCACCTTTATCTCTTCATTACAGATGGCACATATTCCAGTTCCACCATTTTCACCATAATTCGTTTAGATTCTGAAGACACTCGCTCCATAAACCTCTCCTTTTAATGTGTTCAAACCTAGCCATCACAGCCACTATCTCAAAGAGCTTCTCAAAATAGAATTTATTAACATGAAAAGAGGACACACCAAAAAAACAGTGCGCTTCATTGTTTGCCATCAAAAGCAAAAAAAGTAGAATCAAATCTAGGCCACAAATGCCCCTGGGCTCCGATGCTAATCTTTGTTTCATTATTTCCTTCGCGCTTCTCCTTCCATGTTTGTAAACAGAGCTTTTCAACGGAATTAGTTGATAGCCAGAGCTTTTTGAGGACGGATCTTGCACAGAAGCTTTGTGGTTTATGGTCTTAAGGATATCAGAATGTGACCATGTGCTCGTCGCTACTCCGATTCCTGGTCCATAACTAGAAACTCTTGATTTAGTCATTTTTGGCTCGCAGCGTTGCCGCTTGGCTCGCTCTGAGGCTACGGGACTTGGTGGTTTATTTCGAATCCAAAAATTGGAAGCCTCCAGAGCTCGTGTTTCACCATGCGCCTGTTGTGATTCTTCCCAAGGCATGCTGGGAGAATTCTTATCGAGCCGTCCAGTTGGACTTGCAGATCCCGCCAAAAAGAGGTCCCCGAGCCGCTGGCCCTCACGATAGTTCCTCGTCTTTTTCTAATTGTTTTCATCTCAAGAATTCAAGCAATTCTCCTCTGTTTCTCCGTGTTCGCGCTTCAAAACAAAACCTTCACAACATGAAAACAACTTAAAACTTGAAAACACGCTCCTCTGCCAACAAATTGAGAATCAAAATGCCTTATCTGATCACTGTATGAGGATGGGACAGAGAATTTAGCATTTGGATTCAGCACCTGTGTGAATCTCAAAACCTGTCAAGAACATGTCTAGGTCATATTTCAGCCCAAAAATCAAGGACTGTGACTGATTTTTTTTTGCATTGTTACATTATTTTCATGACCGCTTGGAATATTTGTGCTTTTAAAGATTCATTAGCAACACAGCAGGACTACTTAAATATGATCTAGTGAAGGAAAAGGGTGATTAAGAGTGGTGTAAAACTTGCTAAAAAAAACGTTTGCTAGAATGGTTGATTTTTGTTTAATATTTAGGTTTTAATAAAAAAAAAATTTTTTATTATAGTAATTTATTATTATTAATTTAGCATAATGGGAATAATAATACATAGAGAATACGGCAATTGGGAATAATAAACAATAGATAATGATGGTAATAATAATATGATACAAAGTATTATTATTAATCGAGAATAATACAATTTTTGAAAACACAAAAGTAAACATCTGGACACATTAAAGTAATGAAATTAATACGCTGAATTATCATGAAAATAATGCCGCAATCCACAAAATCGTAATGGTACTGTATATTTCTTTTGATTTGAGGATGAAATATTTCCTGAAAAGTCTTTTGATGTCCTCTGTGTCCTCATTTGATTTCCTCTGTGGCCTCAGATGTGGGTTATTCTATTCATCATTTGATGAATTTCAGTGCATGTTTTCAGAGTCATCAGCCTCTGATACAGTAAGGCAGGGATGTACCCCGCCGTTAACCTTACATTACATATTAACATTTTACTCTGTTTGTCTTTCTCTCTTTCTCTGTCTCTCCCCATCCTTCTCTCCCTCATCCAGAGCCTTTTCCCGCGTTCCCTCCGGACATGACCGGTGAGTTTAAACTCTCTGCCTCGGGTGTGAATGTTTGCACTTCCTGCTCTCTGCCCTGCTCAGCAGTTATTGTTAACAGGAAAGATATAGGGTTTGTTTTACTTCCTAGCATGTGGTATTTATGCAGTGAGTTGAGGAACCTGGGGTTGGGTCGGTTATTTGAGGTGACCAATCCGTTTCTGATCTATTTTTTATTACCTGTTAAGGTCCCAATTGGGAAAGATGTCCAAACGTGGACTGTGAGGCTGCTGAGCCCTTGAGGCTCACGGCAGAGACCCGTTGTGCCACAATGTGACACGATTTGACATTCAAGGATAAATTCCCCAGAAATCATTGAAATTTTACCCTCATGTCGTTTCAAAACCTACTTTCTTGCATTAAATATTTCAGTCATTATTCGCCGAACATTGTCCCCTTTTTTGGGGGTTTGTAACTCTTCGATTGGCCTATTCGAATCAGTCCTAACGTGATGGGAATCCTGTCAGTCTATTCTGGAACCATCTTTCTCCCTTCAGCCTGTTAAGCAGCTATACTAACACTTGTGCAATTTTACAGTTACGAAAAACCTGGGAAACATTTCATGGTTTAATCACTTTTAAAGAAATTAATACTATATTCAAAGTCTGTGGGAAATAAAGAAAGGGCAACTTCCTTTGAGACTCATTGGGTGCCAAATGTCACTAACGAAATCCGTTTCTTATGGGATGCGAGGTGCTCTTAAATGTGGTCTGTTTAAATCTTAGTTTCGTATGTGAATGCATAATGCATTTGTGTTTTATTGGAGACATTTGAACTCTAAAGTGCACATTTATTTATCTAGATTTGTGTTAGAATGGTTGATCCTGCGTTGACTTCATTTAGACCTTTTTTCATAAGCAGAGCAAAATAACTGCACACAATTGTACATGGACAGTTAAAAATAACTTTTTATAGAACTGTTCGCAATTTTTTTTTTGCTATTGCTATTTGCTATTGTGATTAATCGTTTATCTGGAGGGATAGTTAAAGGGATAGTTCACCTAAAAATGAACATTTTGTCACTCACCCTCAAGTTGTTCCAAACCTGTATGAGTTTCTTTTTTCAGTTGAACACAAAATAAGATATTTTAAAGAAGTTTAGTGATTAAACAGTTGATAGTAAAGGAAGTCAATGGCTACTGTCAACTGTCTGGTTATCGTCATTCTTTAAAATATCATCTTTTGTGTTCAACACAAGAAAGAAACTCAAAAATAATGACGACATTGTCATTTTTAGGTGAACTATCCCTTAAATTAGTACCTGACATAGAAAATCAAATCATCAATCGAATGATTTTTCTAATGAAAAATCCTCATCCGTTATCACAAAAGACTAGAAAAGTCATGGGAATTGTTGGAAAGGTGTGGGATCCCAGTATTTGTCAGTGAATATGGACATATAGACGTGAATTTTTCTTCCTCAAATGACTGCAGTCCAACAGTGGACAGTTTGATGGTTTTTATATTTGGAGCTCTGTTTCGTTTTTATTTTTGGTTTTAAAAATCCTTGCATTGGCAAGAATACCTAAACAAGCTACCAGCATATTAGCACCTCCACTTCCTTTTGTGAAATGAGTGTCAATAAAAGACACAGGCAGCCAAGTCGCTCTCCCTAATGAGTGTCTCAGTCATGCTCCGTGGCTGAATATAGCATAACAAGATGTCTGCCTGTGCCGGGTTCTGCTCAGATGGCAGCATTGCATCAGAGACTCAGGGAATGTCTCGGAGTCCCTGGAGAACGTTTTTTTTCTATTTTTTTTATTCTTTTCTCAAAAGTGCGCATCTCACACTGTGCTTACTAATCCATGAGATAGACAAAGCAGAGCTGACAAGACCCTCTGCTTCCACTTGTTGTGTGATCATAATGTTGTGCTATTTTGGTTTCTTTCGTCAAGATGTACGGTTGTTTTTATTTTCAGCGTCAGAAATTGGTCAAAGCTCTTTTAAATTTAAACTCAACATGCGGCGTTTCACGTCAGCTTTAAGTTCTGCTTTTTAGAGGAGTTGAGTATTCAGAAGCATTGTGGTTTGTGTGAAAATTATTGCATTTCCTCGAGTTTTACACTAGATGGTTAAATGGTTGTAATTTAACTTACAAGTTGGATGTGTTTAGATGAATTCATACATCTGGCAATTATTAATAATTTTCTCATAATATTGTAACCTTTTTAGTTTATTAACTAATGTTTTTTTTTATTAATTTATTTAACTTTTTATTAATTTATTTATTTATTTGTTATATCATTTCAGTAGTTCAACTATTGATAATCAAATTTCATCAAATAAATAATTACAACATTTTTACCTACTAAAATTGAAAATATCAAAGTGGTGCCAGCCTCTCTGAATTTAATCACTAATAATAAAAATGTAATTGAAATGCCAGAATTTCTTTTTTTGTGTGATTGACGCAAGTTTGATGGTTAGAAACATAAATGCATGTCATTATAATAATTTTAAACAAAATTGGAGCAAAATCAAAAAGATTATAACTGATTCCACAGAATCAGTCTTGTATGCGGTCACTTCGAGTCCATTTATGATATAGTGATGCATCACAATATATTGACGAAGTTAGCAATGCCCAGCCCTACTACAAACTCCTGCTATAGTCAAGTATCTGTCAGCGTTCTGCAATAACCAGAAGACGAACTGAGGGAGAACAGAATGCATGTGCCTCTGCTTGGCAAAACAGCCTCTTGTTTGAATGCAGCCCCAATGTACCCCTAAGACATAACGGTTTAGAGAACTACCAGCAGTATCTGCCCTTTGAGTAGTCCCGGAGAGCCGCTTGTCCCAAATCCAGCATGCAAAAAATATGATTTAAAGTATGGCATCCCCACTCCCCAGGACTAGAGCCTGGCGGTCTTTATTTGCAACATGCTTGGACTCTGACTCAGGTGCCTATTTGAAAGCACGTTACATAACAGCACTGCATTCACACCCATTGTTTCACTGTACACGGTGCTATGCAACCCAACTTAGATCCCTCAATAACTGTTCCTCTACTGGAAAGCGATCATTTCATGTTGATTTCGAACAGTGAAACATGGAGCATGAAGCTTCTACCCTACACGATCGTATGCCCAAAACAGTCAATACAGCATCTTTCAGTAGTGTGTTTGCATTTGAACCTAGCAGTAGTGTGGCGTGTTTCACAGTTTGTATATCTCTCCACCAGGGGGAGCCCTACCTGGCAAGAGTGAGCCAACAATAGATACGCTGTCAGTACCGCCCGTTTTGCCCAACTGGTATTACATAATGGCTGGTGGAGGAGCCATCTTGTTCCTGATTATTGTCATTGTCATGGCCGTTAGCTGTCGCCATCTTACGGCCAGGAGGAATCAACCCACAATGGCCTACTACAGCCCCCACAGTGTACATCACCCAAACGGCGGCGTGCACAGGTCTGGGGTGACACCCAAATTGACTGTATGGGTTGAGAAGGGCGATGGGAATTCCTACTGGTGAGAGACCTGGACTAAAGGTTTAGAGGTTTGCCTGCAAATGCTGACTTCATGAGGGAAGTCCTTGATGAAGCAGATCTCGGACTGAAGAGTTGGAGGAGAATGCTTAAAGAACGCTCCCAGATGCTTGGATTCGGATGCATCCAGATGAACCCAACACTTCGATTTTTCTGTTTCCTCATTCTCTTCGTGTTCTTTTCTTCCTTGGATACTAACGACCCTGTCTTACTGGTGTGATCAGCTTGTTTACCACATCTAGCCAGCTCATACTCATCTGGAGGGACCTTCTCCAGGAGTGAATCTGTATCCAGCCTCATGATGGACGCCGAGCCAAGAGGACGTGTTATCCAATGACCTTAATCACTGATCCTGGACTGACTTTGATCCAGTGTGCTGTACTTATGTTAAATCAATGTGGTCAGAACATTGGGGAGATAAGAGCTGTTGTGGACATGCTGTCTGACACAATGTTTGCACTTTGACTAGTCCCTGAGATTGATCACGAGCACCTCTTTACCTTATTATAGCAGAACAAGGGAACAGACCTTTGGTGAAAGAGAGAACACAAAGCGTTCAGATAAATTAAAGCATACAGGAGGGAGCTCCAATACTGAGAATGTGCTTCTTAGCACTTTTTGAATACAACGCAAGCATGATTTAATTAGTAATAAGGGAAGGTGAAGTATTGCATAAAAGGTTTCTGCATGTAAACAACTTGAGTTAAGACTAAAAAAATGGAGAGCCCACCTAAGCTGTCATGATGAACATTGCCGTTAAAGTCAACATGAAATCAAAACTGAGTTTCTTAATCCACGTTCTTGGTCTTATTGTGAGTGATTGAGCATTGCGCATTATTTCAACAAGAAAAATGTTTGTGTAATGAGTTTCCTTTTCCGCTGACGTCGCTTAGATTGTGCCAATTATTGGTAAACCTTATTGGTAACCTGTTTTAGGCTGCTGTTGTAGGTAATGCAGCCTTTCTAAAACCTTGTCAATATTTAACACAGTAGATTAATGCCGGTTTTCAATGACATAATAAAGACTGCTTTAAAGGGATAGTTCACTTTGAAATTAATTTTTGATATGTTTTAGCTTACCTCAAGGGCATCCAAGATGTAGGTGTCTTTGTTTCCGCAGTAGTTTCAATGTTGATATTTTTAGGTCAAACCATTCTTGTCTGTCAGTCATATAATGCAGGTCTATGGTCACTGTCTCAAAACACAAGCACAGAGTCCAAATTAAAACAATTCCCCACGTCCAAATGAAACAATTCCCCATCATAAGTACACATTGATGGCCTAAGACACGAAACGAGCGTTAACAACGTTATCGTTGTTATCTCTTGAAAACAGCACACGTCCAAATGATCTGACGGCGCGGGCGGGTATAGATATATACATAGATGTCGCCTTGGCTACGGTTTCGTTCCAATGAACTGCAGTAGCGAAGGCGACATCTAGTGTATACATCTATACCCGCCAGCGGGCAGGTATAGATATATACACTAGAGGTCGCTTGGCTACGGTTTCGTTCCAATGAACTGCAGTAGCCAAGGCGACATCTATGTATATATCTATACCCGCCCGCGCCGTCAGATCATTTGGACGTGTGCTGTTTTCAAGAGATAACAACGATATAAATACTGTTCGTTTTCTCACACAAACCGCTCGTTTCGTGTCTTAGGCCATCAATGTGTACTTATGATAGGGAATTGTTTCATTTGGACGTGGGGAATTGTTTTAATTTGGACTCTGTGCTTGTGTTTTGAGACAGTGACCATAGACCTGCATTATATGACTGACAGACAAGAACGGTTTGACCTAAAAATATCAAAATTGAAACTACTGCGGAAACAAAGACACCTACATCTTGGATGCCCTTCAGGTAAGCTAAAACATATCAAAAATTAATTTCAAAGTGAACTATCCCTTTAAACAATGATAGATTTAAAAAAGTTGGTTCTGCTCCACAATCCACTGAAGGCCTAATTCTTGATGAATAAAATTTCTTCCCGTCTTACAGTTTTTCCCATTTTAATTGGAAATGCATCATTACGGAAGTAAAACGGATTGTGGGTGTTCTTTCATGTTGACTTTAAACATTTCATTAGGCATGGTTTCATATCAGTGATGTGCTAAACTTAAATGAATTGATGGCGCCACCTTTGAGTTAAGAGAAGGGGGATTGTGTAAGGGAGTCTTCATGTTTTGTGTTCATTTCTGTGTTCTCTGTGGCAGTATCTAGGTTATTCCTTTGTATCTCACATTTCTCACATTTTTCCCAAAAGATCCCTCAAAACTGCGTTGGCGTGTGTTATTCTGAGCAAACGCTTGCTGGTGTGGAGGCTCCAAAAACAAGTCCCATAAACAAAGACAGCTGTTTCCTTTCTCTGTTTCCATGCGATGAGGAAGCACTGAGCGCTGGGGTGGGAGAAAACTTTGTGCAGATATCAACACCTGGTAGCAATTTTGGTTCACTGAAGCATCATGAAGCTTCGAGAATGATTAGCAGTGAATGGTGTCCAAGACTGCCATGTGCTTTTTCATAGCCATGTTGAATCACTTATTGAATTGAGTTGTCATTCAGTTTTATAGGTTAAATGAATCAGTTCTGTATTAGGACAGGGTGAGCATCACAAACAAACTGTGGACGTACCATTTGATTACCATGTGTATTTGCCATAGTATTGAAATGGTACTCCGTGGTATTACCATATTACAAATGTCCAAAGCAGTAACTATGTAATATTTTTTTTTAAAGGAATAGGTCACCCCAAAATGAAAAGTCACTGTCATGTTATTTCAGACTTACCTTACTTTTATGAGCTTCTTTTTTTCTGTGAAACACAAAATGAAAACGTTCACGCTGCCCCTTTATGTGATCATTACTCACAAAAAAACTCGCCATATAATCATAAAAGTAGTTTGTATGACTAGAAGTCTTCTGAAGCCATACGATGGCTTCACATGAGCAAAAATAATGCCATTATTTGCTATACAAGTTTTACAACAATAACAGCAAACGACAATGGTTTTCCATTGTCATTATCAGAATTTTCTGTTATTTTTTTGACAGAGTTCATCCCCTTTTGCGCTTTTATTTTATTGAGAAACACAGTGGTGACATTTTTCATCTACTTTTGTCTTTCACATTTGAAAGAAAGTCATAAACGTTTGGAACGACATGAGGGTGAGTGAATGATGACACAATTTTCATTTGAACTATACCTTTAAGAACATTCAGCAGATCTAATATCAGGGGTCAAACTATTTCAGTATAGGACATATAGAGCTGTTCAGAATGGAAATAAAAAGATAAATCCTCCATGCTCCTCAGGGCTTTTTTAATGCCATTTCGTGAGGTGGTAAGAGATGTTTTGGCACCGTCAAGCAATGTGCTTTTAAAGCAGCCACTTTATCGCTCTTTTCTTCCCTAAACTGTGTCCCCAACTTCTTTCTTCACTCTTAATATTTTTTAATTAGTTAATGGACCAGATAGCATTTATTAAAGCTGCTATAGGCGTTCCGGCCCCCGCCCTGTGCCTCTCGTCGATTCGGGAAACCACATTAATGAGTGCGAGCGCTCTCTTGAGAACACCGTCCACATGTCACCCAGCGAGGCGTCACGCCAAACAGCCATTCTTCTCGAGCTCTTAAATGCATCACGTATACTGAACCGAGAAGCTTCTAATTAAGCAGAACAGTCTTTCTCAAAAAGCGGAGGATTGCGGTTGATGCTCACACCCCTGCAAATGTCTCCTCGGGTTCGAATGACTCACTCTACTTTTAGACACGAGCATCTCAGGGGTTGTCGAGCAGTCAACAGCGTTCTCCTCCTCCCAGTTGGGCAGAATAGATCGCTCACAATGGATCCAGTCGGGCTACCGCCTTCACGTCCGTGAAGTGCGAGCTCTCACATTGATTTCTTTGCTTTTAGACACAGCAGGCTCCGACTGGGACATTTTTGGAACAAAGCAACGCTGATCCATAAAGCCATTTGAAAGTTATGGGCCTTTTATTGCACCGCAAAGCTTACTTAGGTGGTGGTGGTGATGCTTCTGATACAGACTATGAATTTAATCATGATGAGGATGATGATGATGATGCACTTTGCTTTATGAAAGTACCTTCTAACTGTGGTCAGCCTATACCTCAACTTTGAAATTAGTAAATTGTTTAAAAATGCGAATGTGAACAAAATATTTTTGCTTGATGGATTTGTGTCTTGAAAACCTGCTTTTAAAATGTGACAATAAAATCTTATTTTTCTAATCGTCACTTCTTTTTATATCCATTTGTATCAGTGCAGTAATAGACATTGGCCTACTTTTGCTGCTATATTTGTGTGTCCCCTTAATGTGCAAATGCTGGTGGTGTGCTTCAATTAGTAATTATGTAGGTCACATGATGTTATTTTCTGGACTCTGTAATTATGTTACAAATCTTTCGTACCTTTAATAATTTATTGCTTTGCCTTAAGTCTCAAAATATACTCCGTCAAATCCAAGACTCACGTCTCTAGTACGCAAGTTTGTGAGAGCGAACGTAAATTAGTAAGTAAATTAGCAGGTTTGTTGAAGTCAGTTACTGTAAATCTGAATTCTAAATAATCAAATGTTGTTATTATTATGTCTGGCACAGATATTTGAAGAATGCACGCCAAGTATGTAGTACGCAAACATGTGCATGAGTTGTGCAATGAGTTAGCAATGAGTATGTTTCTGGCCCAACATTTATAGCTAGTTTGCAAATTAATACACAAAACACATTATATCATTTTGTATATTTCAATACAGTGTCTTCGCTTCTATCCACAGTTAAAAAGCCAACGGTTGGAAATGGGCGTCTCTTTAACGGGAAGGACCACATAAATGCAGGTTAGTTCCCGCAATACATACATTACAATATACTGCTTCCTGGCAGGCTATATATTTTAAACAGGTTTCAAAGAGCAGGAACCAGAAGTGATGAGAATCTATTGGTTTTTTTTTTTTTTTTCTCTCAAGGTTTTAAGATTATAAAGCCAAAACAAATACAGATGGTTTGGACACATTTAAAGTGAAGATGAAATCAAAATCCACCCTAATTATTACTTCAATAATGCATGTTTTGTGGTCTTATTGTGAATGATCTGTCAGTATGTGTTATTTTGAATATTTAAAAAAATATTTGTATCAATTCTCAATCTTTTTTTCCTCTTCGAAATCCTTTTTGTTTATTTTTTATACATCACATTATGTAGTTAATTGGGTTTTTGAAGCCGCTTCCCATTCCGTCATTTTTCGGCACACACTGCGGAACTCCACAGCGATTTTGTGCATATGGTTGTATGGGTAGAGCTGACATGTTTGTGTGGGTATGTACGTGTTTGTTCACACTCATATCACCCTCACCCCGCATTTCTGCACAAAAACAAAAAACGTCTCCGGTTATCAGACTTTCCGCCCTCCTCCTTCCTGCTATCGCACAGTTGGAATCCATCTAACTCATAAAGATGTCTTTGTTTTGGCTCTTAAATAAATAAATAAAAAGACAAGGATGAGTTAATTACCCAACCGAAATCTGTTCATCCTTACAGAGTGTCAACCCCCTCCGTCTGTCTTTCTTTCACTCTCCCTGACTTCCTTTATCGATGTATTCCATCTTTTTCTCATTTTCCCTTCTACTCTAATACAACGTAATGAAGTCTGTGTTTAGCTTACGCTCTACACAAGCTGTCAGTCACCTCGGAACCCATTTGTTGGAACTAAAAGGGCAAAGGGAAATTTGCTTTAACAAAATGCAACAGATATCAGTCAATGTGCAAAAGCGGCTCAGCTGGTGTGAGTTTTGGCATCGGCTCGCTGTCAAAAGCAGCCTAATTAAGCCGAATGCAACCGCTAGCAAGCGCAGGGTGCCACAAAAGAGTTTACGGCTTAGTTTTGTCAGCTGAAAACAGCCATGCCGACACCGTTCACCCTAAGACCAGACCATTAGTTTGTTATACTGTACGTGTCATCCTCCATAGGATAATATGCTGGAAAACAAGCACAAACTTCTGTTTAGCCTCCAAAGGCTGCAACATTGAACAAAACATGCTTACAAATACATGCTATAGATGTAATACCACTATTTCTATATTAATTTACCAAGGTATATGCAATACCATGGTATGCTTTGAAGTACTTTGGAGTACATTTACATTTACATTTATGCATTTGGCAGACGCTTTTATCCAAAGCGACTTACATTGCGTTATCCTATACATTTTTATACATAGGCATGTGCAATCCCCTGGGATCGAACCCACAACCTTGCGTTGTTAACGCAATGCTCTTACCACTGAGCTACAGGAAAGCTTACCATGTATTTACTCAAATAGTTCAAAGAATACTGTAGTACTACCACGAAAGCATGGTAATACCATTCGGTATTTTAAACATATGCCATGCTAGTTCTGTGGTATACTTGAAAGTATCATGTTTTGCAACAAAAACATATATAAATTTAAGTTCCATGGTTTTACCATCTTATGCCATTTCTTTACCATGGTACTATGACAGTGTACAATCTGACACCCTATATTTTTAGGGGGAGATGAAACTCTTTTAAAGAACATGGTAATGCCTTTGTAAATTTTTTTATTTACAAAAGTGGTTTTCGGACATGGTACTACTGTGATATTTTGGACATGCTATGGTAGTACCATGGTATTCTTGAAAATACCACAGTTTACCATATAAAAACCATGGTACATGAATTTCACTCCTTTTTTTTAAAGGGTACCATCTATTTTTAGGGGGAGATGACACTCCTTTAACGTAAACCATTGTATAACCATGGTATCATGTTCAGAAACAAAAGTTTATGTGCATGATTTTGTTATAAACATCCTCTCAATGTGTTCACCCTTCCTCATGTTGTTGTAGGTTTCCAGTTTCCAGAGTGGAGCACAGCCGAAACGCCATCAGAGCCTCCCGTGACACGTGTGGTCGATAAGGACAACGCATGGCTGTACTCCCTGGACCCCATTCTCCTGACCATCATCGTCATGAGCTCTCTGGGTGTTCTCCTAGGTGCCGTGTGCGCCGGTCTCCTCCTTTACTGCACCTGCTCGTATGGCGGCCTGACATCACGCTCGTCCACCACCTTGGAGAACTACAACTTTGAGCTGTACGACGGGATTAAGCACAAAGTGAAGCTCAACCAACAGCGCTGCTGCTCTGAGGCTTGAGGAGAACAGATGGGGAGATATCAAGTATCCTAAAATGACCTCAAAGTAACCCAATTTGACTCTTTGAAGAGATGAGCCTCATCTCTTAGTATTCCTGGAATGCATGTCCATCTCAGCTGGAGAGCTCCTAGACTGAACTTCTCCCGGAGCCTATTTTCCAAGCAGTGCTTACTCAGCTCTAACCCTGCTGCCAAGGACTTCTTCGTCTTTCACTGGATTACATAAAAAATAGAGCATTTGATGCCACAAGAGTGATACCCTTTCCATGGCTCAGCCTCAAAATAAATGTTGATACATATCAATGTTCTGCTATTCCAAAAAGATGAGAGTATATCAGCTTAGATTTCTAAGAGGTCTAGTTTTTAAAATGGGAGACCTGAGGCTGGACTTTCAAGCCACAAACTTCTGTCCTCCATCATTCCCAAAAGTAAATTTTGTGGCCTAGGATGTGGTGCATTGTTTTTAAAGGCTTTGATGGATTGGTTTAATGTTGCTTTATTGTTTTTTCGTCACAGAGAAGTTCAGTAGCCCAGGGTGATTATAAGTCATCATTATTGTGTGTTTACAACCCATTGCTTTCGGCCCACCATTTTGTTTCTCTTGTCAACCTGACAGTTTGGAAATGGAAAAGTAAGACAGATTAAGGAGCGAATGGTTCGTAGATTTAGTTTTAGGCACCGTGTGTTTGGTGAATTGTGTTCTGGAAAAAAAGTCACCACACTTGTTTGAAACGACTAAGGATTTTGTCAGTGCAACCTATGGATTGCTGTAACTGGGAGACAAAGACTGCCAAGCTAATGTGTAAGCTTTGAGCTAGCAAATAATGTGAAATAATGGTTGAAAGGCGGACACTTAAGGGATGGGTTTGAAATACAATTTCTCTCATTTTTACTCTGGGCCTTCAAGAATGCTACAGTTATTGGCTCAGAGATGTTCAGGTCCACTGTTTGTAGTTTGTAAAAGAAAAGCTCATTTTCAAATATAGACTAAACTCTACACTGGTTTGCTGTGCCAGTCATGTACAGTATATCTTGGCTCTTGGGTCAAACAGATATTTTTTACACATCAAAATTTTAAATAGAGTTAAAGTAGTTTAGATTTGGATCAATTTGAAGCAAAAAAAAAGAAAAAAAAAAGAAGTGTATACATAAATATTTAATATATTTTTTTCAAATCCTTTTTTGAGTGGCCAAGATGAGTCTTGCACAGTCTGTCAGTAGTGAAAAACATGAATTAAGCTAAGTAATTATTAAGCAGTTATTCTTTTAGGTTATTCTCAGACCGGTTAGGACCTAACACAGAGCCTTGAGGAACACCAATACTTTCAAATGTACATCATACAGCACTTTCCTTTGTTTCATTCTCAATTGAATTTTATCCCTCTTTTACTCTGTTTTATGTTTCCATGCTAAGGCTTTATGTCAACAGGAGACAGGTTTGGTTGTAAATCTGCTCCCCTGTGGTTTTCAAAGACTGGGAAAAGGTGGAACACAGATGTCGTAAATCTTTACCTACTTGCTCAGATGGGATTCCTCACCCTCTAAAACTAATTGTTGGAGTTGGTGAAAGTAAATGCACCCAAAGCACATTACACCTCTGCAGAATAAGACACGTTATGAGAGTCTGGGATCTTCGATATGGAGTTGTGAGACACTGATAGGCGAGCCTAGATGTTTCTACTGAACCCTGCTTGATCCATGTACTCCTTATCTTCTTGAAGACTCTTGCTATACTGGACCCCTGGACTTTTGCAAGTGCCTTGGAGCTAGTCTGTTCCAGCCTCGGCTCTGGACCTGAAAAAGACTGCTTTGGAGCTTTTGTCTGTCTTAAACACTCGAAATACTTGAGAATCACAGCACTGGGTATAATTCCAGTCTCTCTTTGGACACTTTGTACAGAAATTGTGCTTTTTATGATGATGATTATTGTTATTATGATTATTTAATAAAGGATGGTTAACATAGTGGGTTGATGTGCTGTTGAATACTCCAAGGTGGATCCAAGAGGGACATTCCAAGGTGACTGAGTTTGGTGTTTTACAGTGCGTCTTGAGTTTCTACGTTACAAGAGCAAGGGATAATGGGATTGTTAAATGATTAGAAGAAACATTGCTCAACAGACTCACACACATGCAGTTGATGCTACAAATACCAGACCATAACGTACCTTCAGTGACAACAAAAGAAGTTCACCAATAGAACCTTTGACTCCAATAAACATCATCAACACATTAAATCCCAAATACACACAAACTCCCTCACTCATTCTGTCTTTCCAGCTATGTCTGCCACAGTTTCTCTCATCTCCCCATGGGCTCCCATTAGCACGGACCTTCAGTCGCCTTCATTTAGGGGCTCACAACATCAAAGCTTTGAAGTGCCTTACTGTTCCACCCCCTAAAGTTCCCTTCATCCCTCCACCTCATCCAACCACCCAGTTGCATCCATTTAACTATTTCTCAGCTTCCTCTCTGCTCCATAGTGTGCCTGCCTTTGCCTTTACCACTGTGGCTGTTTTACTGACTAATGATGTGTGCAATAAGATCCAGTAAGGTCAATCAAATCAGCCGAGATCCTAAGGAAATCAAAGACATTATTATGGCAGACAAATAAAATATTGAATAGGTCTTAACAAATCATCATCAAATATAAACCTATAACTGCCCTACAGTCCACAGCCATCAATTTTACAATAATTTTTTTTGTCATAAGAACAGCATGTAAAGTAAACATTTTTTTATTAAATACTTGTACCATTCTTTCATCTTAAACGACTAAAATTACTCTAAATTAATGTTTAATTCACAGTTGCAGTAGAAATGTAGGACATAGACGTAGAAACTTTTGCAGAGTCCAAGAAAAAAGGGGTTGCCAGTGTGAACATATGGACATGATCAGACTCTGGACATGGACTGTACAGTTCAAATACTGTACAGTCAAGCTTTGACCATGATGTAGATCTTGAGGAAAATCATTTAGCCTTCTCACGCTTCTTACTGCACTCGAGATCAGAATTCTGACTAGCACATCTTATTTCAAACGCAGTATCTAAAAGGCATTTTAAAGAAATAAATCAATGTTTTTCTTGACTGGAATAGTAATTTCCAAATGTTTCTATTGGCTGATTCTTGATTAATGAAGTTCTGTCTATTAACTCAACACACGGCATCTGGATGTGTGGCTTTGATCGGCAGGCTAGACTGAGCGATGGAGAACCAGGAAATTGCTTTGAGGAGCCCGGCCGTCGGGCTCTGCCTTTCCACCCAAATTATTCTAAACTTTTGTTTCGTAAATGTTGTTTTTCCTCCCTGTCAGATTGAAATCTAATTCTCCACTGGGGCCTTGCTGGTGAAGATCAGAGAGCTTTCCCTCTTTCTCAGTAAGCCGGACTTTCCATCAAAGCTCAGCCTTGCACGCTTGAAGCTTATAGGTGATCAGCTTTTGAAGGGGCCGCACTAAGAAATACAAAGAGCGCGAGGCTAATTCATCTCTAGAGAGAAGAACCTGACAAATGATGGAGGACTAGAGGCACGCAACTGTACTCCTCCATTCCCAGATGCTTTTTGAATCTAATGTCAGTTCTGATGTAAAGGGTTTTGGGCATCTGAACGTCTCTGTTGAGGAAGAGCTTTTCATGTTGCAGATTCTTCATTTACTTTAAGTATTTTAGCAGATGCTGTTTCTTAGCTAGGTCACTTACAAGACCTCCTCAGCTCGGCTAAACCTGGTTTTGCACACCAGAACAGATACAGAAAAATGTAAGATCAATAGTTCATGGTTTCTATCTTTAAAAAAAAACTGCATATTGTGCCATTGAGAGTCAATAACAACACAACGTACTCTACTGGTACTTTTCACACCAACACATATTACTCTGAGCTGTCCTTGTATCCAACGGACTGAACTGTTTCCAAGTATCTGAGGTCTTAGGAAAAATATCTAAATGTGCAAAATTCATTAGACTCCATGACCTTCTTCAACTCTCATTGCAAGCATTAGGTGAATCAATAGCTTGATATGATTTTGCCAAATCAATAGGGTTTTAGGGGTAGTTAATGGTTAGGTATAAATTTAATGGGATTTTTTTGACAAGCTGAGAAAATAATTACAATAAAAAAATCAAGATGGTGGACAGAACAAGAAAAAATGTTTATTAGAAATGGATGTGAAAATGTATGCAATAAAAGTATTCATAAAATAGTTAAAATAGTTAAATAATTAAAAACAATATTTTACCCCAAAATAATGTGTGCTATTAATATTTAAATTTAAAAAACACACAAAAAAAAATCCAAGATAGTGGACAATACAAAAAAAATGCTGATTAAATACTTAAAATTCATGCAATAAAAAGTATTCATAAAATAGCTTTAAATAAATAAAACCAGAATATTGTACCACAAATGTGTGTGTGCTATATATATATATATATATATATATATTGCCACAGTTATGTTCAGTTTATTTTAGTTTTCAAGGACTTTTAGTTTGTATTCACTAGTATCCTGTTTTCCTTTGTAATTAATTACTTGGTTTCATCAGTCTATTTAAGTTGTATCCTTGCCTGCACTCATTGTCTGGTCACGTCTAATGTTTAGTGTGTGTTGATCATGCCTGTCCTATATATATATACTGTCCTATATATATATATATATATATACACTCACCTAAAGGATTATTAGGAACACCATACTAATACTGTGTTTGACCCCCTTTCGCCTTCAGAACTGCCTTAATTCTACGTGGCATTGATTCAACAAGGTGCTGAAAGCATTCTTTAGAAATGTTGGCCCATATTGATAGGATAGCATCTTGCAGTTGATGGAGATTTGTGGGATGCACATCCAGGGCACGAAGCTCCCGTTCCACCACATCCCAAAGATGCTCTATTGGGTTGAGATCTGGTGACTGTGGGGGCCATTTTAGTACAGTGAACTCATTGTCATGTTCAAGAAACCAATTTGAAATGATTCGAGCTTTGTGACATGGTGCATTATCCTGCTGGAAGTAGCCATCAGAGGATGGGTACATGGTGGTCATAAAGGGATGGACATGGTCAGAAACAATGCTCAGGTAGGCCGTGGCATTTAAACGATGCCCAATTGGCACTAAGGGGCCTAAAGTGTGCCAAGAAAACATCCCCCACACCATTACACCACCACCACCAGCCTGCACAGTGGTAACAAGGCATGATGGATCCAATGTTCTCATTCTGTTTACGCCAAATTCTGACTCTACCATCTGAATGTCTCAACAGAAATCGAGACTCATCAGACCAGGCAACATTTTTCCAGTCTTCAACTGTCCAATTTTGGTGAGCTCGTGCAAATTGTAGCCTCTTTTTCCTATTTGTAGTGGAGATGAGTGGTACCCGGTGGGGTCTTCTGCTGTTGTAGCCCATCCGCCTCAAGGTTGTGCGTGTTGTGGCTTCACAAATACTTTGCTGCATACCTCGGTTGTAACGAGTGGTTATTTCAGTCAAAGTTGCTCTTCTATCAGCTTGAATCAGTCGGCCCATTCTCCTCTGACCTCTAGCATCAACAAGGCATTTTCGCCCACAGGACTGCCGCATACTGGATGTTTTTCCCTTTTCACACCATTCTTTGTAAACCCTAGAAATGGTTGTGCGTGAAAATCCCAGTAACTGAGCAGATTGTGAAATACTCAGACCGGCCCGTCTGGCACCAACAACCATGCCACGCTCAAAATTGCTTAAATCACCTTTTTTTCCCATTCTGACATTCAGTTTGGAGTTCAGGAGATTGTCTTGACCAGGACCACACCCCTAAATGCATTGAAGCAACTGCCATGTGATTGGTTGATTAGATAATTGCATTAATGAGAAATTGAACAGGTGTTCCTAATAATCCTTTAGGTGAGTATATATATATATATATATATATATATATATATATATATATATAGCACACATAAAATATGTTTATACATATATAAAATAACATATAATATATATATAAAAAATTATGTGTGCTATACATATTTTGACAGAAAGGGAAGTCATATTTGAGAATATATTCAGAAAGTAATATTTGAAAAAATAAATAAAATCAAGACGGTGGACAAAACAAGAGAAATGTCGACATTATATATTCATGTAATACTGAAATGTTTCCATAAAATAGCTTTAATTTAATAAAAAAAATATATATATATGTATCTGTGCTATTGTTACGAAACGGCTCCGAGACTCGAAGGTGAAGATCCAAATGCAGTTTATTTACAGAGTAGTCGTACAGGCAGGGTCATCAACAGCGAACAGATCAAAGGAGGAAACACAGAGAATATCCAAATAACAGGCAGAGGTCAGGGCAGGCAGCAATAATCAGAGTCCAATAAACAATCCGAGTCAGGCCAGGCAGAGAAACAATCAGGAAACGGTGAAACAGTCCAAGGTCAGCAAAACAAGAATCAAACACAGGTAAATAACGCTCAGAAATGTAGTAACAGTATAACAAGACTTCGCACTTAGTGAATGTGAAAACCAGGTATTTATGGTGTGAGTGAAACAAGGTGATAAGACACAGGTGAATGAGATAAGTGCTGATGAGTCCGGGCAGTGAGTTATGGGAAATGTAGTTTGTGAGGAAGTGATCATAGTCTATTGTGGAGCGCCCTCTGGTGGCTCTCGAGGGCACTCCAGCTGGTGATCTTTACAGCTATGTATAATTATTATTTTTATGGTTATTTTTTTTATAATGTGTGCAATGAATCTTTTCGATTATTATAATTTATTTATTATTATTTTAGCCACACTTTACAACGTGAGGTTTCATTTGTTAAAATTAGTAAACTACATTAAGTGACATGAACTAACAGTGAAAAATACTTTTAAAGCATTTATTAATCTTAATTTCTACATTGACTAATACATTTAAAAAAATAAAAAAATAAGATAACATTAGTTAATGAACCGTGAATTAACATGAACAACTAATGAATCATCGGAACGTCGTCTCTTTGGTCGTGTGTCGGCCATATCAAAATTCAAGAGAATATAATTCTAACGTTAGTCGTTGTCGTTGTCTAGGATATCTCTCCTCTAGCTAACTTCCCTCTTCATGCTTCTCTCTCCTCCACTCCCCACACCCCCCTTCATGTGCACGCACACTAACCCCCCAACCCCCACCCCCAAATCATTCTTGTCAGTTATTGGCTGGAACACTGTTTGTTATGTTTCGTGGTCCAGGCTGGGCCAGTTTGTTTTTGTTGCCGTTTGTGGAGCCTGGGCTGTTTACAGAGACCGCGTTTTTTTACAGTGTGTTCAGGGGACAGGCAGCTAGCGGACAGTGAGGAGATGTTTGCTGTGACAAAAAAAAGGTCAACCTAAAAAACGCGTGACATCGCTTAGAGCACCTTTAAAAGGTACCTCCATTAAGCACAAAACACCATCTTTATTTACCAATACATTGCAGATGAAGGCCCAGGCCTATATTGTCTGTCAAATAGTATAGATTAATTTTCCACATCCTTCTCCCTGTCTCAAGCTCTGGTCGGGTCTTTGGCTCACACAGCAGATTGTGGGACGTCCTCCCAGAGAAACAGTTCTCCAGCAGTTGAAAGCTCTTATCTGGGTCAGTCGAGGGGTAAGCGGGATCTGTGTTTCCACTGGAGCTGGTGACAGCAGCAGTCACTGCTTCAGACCTCCTGCTCTCCTGCATCTTCAGTATCTGCTGCGCAGGAAATCAGCTCTGGAAGGAAATAAGCAGAGGAACTGGATTAGAGAATTGGCTATAGTCAACGAAAACTAAATGAGGTCAAAACTGTTTTTATCAACAGTTTATTGTGGATTGAAAATCATGTAAAATTGTCTGTACTATAAAAAGTACCAAAACGTGCTATTGTAGCACCATATGGTGTGTTTCTCTTTGCAATAAAATGTATGTGCTTTTCAACTTTTTTGAAGTGAAATGAAAATAAGAACATGAAAATGCTGTGTTTTATAAAGAGTATTTATACTTCCTCCGGCTAAGCATTTTAATCATGGCTGTAAATAGAATGGCCATTGTTAAAGTTAAAGTGAACTTATCATACTGTGCTTCACAATAGCTGTAGCTATACATAGTTTCACTTGCTCTGCAGACTCTTTAAATACAGTAGTAGACTGGAACAGATGTTAGAAGAATTACATGAAAATGTGTTACAGCTTTGAATGATGTGTCAAATGAAAAAAGTAAGACTCAAGTGTCTCAGGAGTGAATGCTCTGCTCAGCTGTTTGGACATTTAGTGTTGTTTCACCTTCACCAGAAGGTGTCACTTAGACACATTTATTAGCAAACACTCATTCAAACGGAGTCTCCGACCAATTTATTAGGTACACCTATTCAACTGCTTGTTAACGCAAATATCTCATCACTAATCAGCCAATCAAATGGCAGCAGCTAAATGCATTTAGACATGATCAAGAAGATCTGCTGAAGTTCAAACTGAGCATCAGAATGGGGAATAAAGGTGATTTATGTGACTTTGAATGGTTGAACATTGACTTTGATGGTTGTTGGTGCCAGACAGGCTGGTCTGAGTAACTGCTGATCTACTGGGATTTTCAGTTATGTGGATGAAAATGCCTTGTTGATGTCAGAGGTCAGGTCGGAGGAGAATGTCCAGACTGGTTAGAGTTGATTGAAAGACAAACAGTAACTCAAGTAACCACTCTTTACAACCGAGTTCTGCAGAAGAGCATCTCTAAATGAACAACACATCGAACCTTGAAGCAAATGGGCTACAGCAGCAGAACACGCACCACTCCTGTCAGCTGAGAACAGGAAACTGAGGCTACAATTCATACGGGCTCAACAAAACTAGACAATAGAAGATTGGGGAAAACATTGCCTGGTCTGATGAGTCTTGATTTCTGCTGCAACATTCAGATAGTAGGGTCAGAGTGTGGAGTAAACAACACTAAAGCATGGATCCATCATGTCTTGTGTCAGCGGTTCAGGCTGCTGGTGGTGTAATGATGTGTTGGATATTTTCTTGGCACACTTTGGGCCTCTTAGTACCGATTGAGCATCGTATAAACGCCACAGCCGACCTGAGTATTGTTGCTGACCATGTCCATCCCTTTATGACCCTTTATGGTCTTCTGATGGCTTCTTCCAGCAGGATAACACGCCATGTCCCAACACTCAAATAATCTCAAACTGGTTTCTTGAACATAATGAGTTCACTAAACTCAAATGGCCTCCACAGTCACCAGATCTCAATTAAATAAAGCATATTTTGGATGTGGTGGAACGAGAGAGTCACATCATGGATGTGCAGACAACAAATCTACAGCAACTGTGTGATGATGTCATGTCAATGTGGACCAAAATCTCTGAGGAATGTTTCCCGCACCTTGTTGAATCTCTCCCATGAATAATTAAGGCAGTTCTGAAGGCAAAATCTAAGCCGGTACTAGCAAGGTGTAATAGAAAGGTGTGTGTGTGTGTGTGTGTGTGTGTGTGTGTGTGTGTGTGTGTGTGTGTGTGTGTACATATGTATGTATACCGCTCTTCCAATAGAAACACGCAGCGCTACTTTCTTGTCTGTCGTATCACTCAGCAGACTCTTGTTTCATGCAAACGCATGCGTCTTAGTTATTGATTGTCCTGAATATGACCACAGATGACATCAGTATATAGCCTATTGAAATTATTGCTGTTGCTAGGTCGTTTTTGCTAAATGTGGGAAATAATATTCATAAATAAGCTTTTGACTGGCAGTGCATGTTTGTGAAGTCAAGGAAGTTCCCTTTATGGAGGTCCATCATCATGTGGACTGAATGAAAATGCAGGTAGTGAAAATACTGTGGGCTCTGCAGATAGTGTATTGAAGTGTGGGAAGTTGTGAGATGGAAATCTCCGGATGAGCTCAGGGAGATTTGAATTTTCCGAGTCTGCCTGCAGCCTATGAATCAAGACCATACGATAAAGGCTTTTGTTAGGTAACAAAGAATGTTTCCACAGCAAAATAAGTGAGATAAAGACAAAAGATATCTGTTGAATGAAGGAAATCTAGAACAGTAGCCTATAATGAACAACAACAACAAAAAAGAAAATTGCAGAAAATCCTTTATGCTTCACGGGACAAAAGCTATAATAAAATCTGCAGTGGAAGAGATTTTCTTATATTCACCAATATAGTAAAATTAAAACTCTGCTCTCCCTAAAAACCTTATCTTTCAGAAGATAAGCAAATCATACATGTGCAATTCCTTTCTGCACAACCCACAGACACACACCCTGAGCCAGGAATACACACAACGGCCATCTAAAACAATAAACAGCAGAATCCGCACACAAATACTCTCAATATCCGCTCTTTATTTTGGGAAAGGCGTTGTCATGTGTCATATGTTGGATCCCATGGGTACTCAAACATCTGTTGGAAAAAATTGGGCTAGCAAACTTCCTCTTTCTCTCCTACTCATATATCTGTGATGCTATATTGAACAAGGCATTATAATTCATATACTGAAATGAAATTTTACAAGCAAAAGACTACCCAGAGGAAGATGCCCTGAGTATGCATATTTCTCAAGTTCTCATTTATGAGTAAACGGAAGCTCAAACATGTTTGTTTGATGTGCGAGAACCAATGAGTTTCAGTCTTGTGTGTTACGCATCACGTTTGAGCTTCTGCAGGAACCAATGAGGTTCATTCTTGTGTGTTACGCATCACGTTTAAACTTCTGCAGGAACCAATGAGGTTCATTCTTGTGTTACGCATCACGTTTGAGCTTCTGCAAGAACCAATGAAGTTCATTCTTGTGTTACGCATCACGTTTGAGCTTCTGCAAGAACCAATGAAGTTCATTCTTGTGTTACGCATCACGTTTGAGCTTCTGCAAGAACCAATGAGGATCATTCTCGTTACGCATCACGTTTGAGCTTCTGCAAGAACCAATGAGGTTCATTCTTGTGTTACGCATCACGTTTGAGCTTCTGCAAGAACCAATGAGGTTCATTCTTGTGTTACGCATCACGTTTGAGCTTCTGCAAGAACCAATGAG
Source organism: Rutilus rutilus (assembly GCF_951802725.1). Classification (NCBI taxonomy): domain Eukaryota; kingdom Metazoa; phylum Chordata; class Actinopteri; order Cypriniformes; family Leuciscidae; genus Rutilus; species Rutilus rutilus. Next base: position 5,746,143 of record NC_140210.1, on the reverse strand, counting down.
GTTCATTCTTGTGTTACGCATCACGTTTGAGCTTCTGCAAGAACCAATGAGGTTCATTCTTGTGTTACGCATCACGTTTGAGCTTCTGCAAGAACCAATGAGGTTCATTCTTGTGTTACGCATCACGTTTGAGCTTCCGCAAGAACCAATGAGGTTCATTCTTGTGTTACGCATCACGTTTGGGCTTCTGCAAGAAGCAATGAGGTTCATTCTTGTGTTACGCATCACGTTTGGGCGTCTACAAGAAGCAATGAGGTTCATTCTTGTATTACGGAGCACATTTGAGCTTCTACAAGAACCAGTGAGGTTCATTCTCGTGTTACGCATCACGTTTGAGCTTCTGCAAGAACCAATGAGGTTCATTCTTGTGTTACGCATCACGTTTGGGCGACTGCAAGAAGCAATGAGGTTCATTCTCGTGTGTTACGCATCACGTTTGAGCTTCTGCAAGAAGCAATGAGGTTCATTCTTGTGTTATGCATCACGTTTGAGCTTCTGCAAGAACCAATGAGGTTCATTCTTGTGTTACGCATCACGTTTGGGCGTCTGCAAGAAGCAATGAGGTTCATTCTTGTGTTACACATCACGTTTGGGCGTCTGCAAGAAGCACTGAGGTTCATTCTTGTGTTACGGAGCACGTTTGAGCTTTCGCAAACACCAATGAGGTTTGTTCTCGCACGTCAAGCAGGTTCGGTTATGTTTGCTGTTCAATGTTTTTTATGTGAATAAAAGCCTAAATTAAATCTGTTCATCATATAAAGCGATTGAGTCTCTTCAGAAAATTTGGACTAAACTGCTCAATTCACATGGATTAGTTTTACGATCTCGAGCTTTTTGAAATATCAATGTGGTAGTCAATGGAGGGACAGAAATCTCTCAGATTTCATTAAACATATCTTAATTTCTTTCGAAGATGAACAAAAGTCTTTCAGGTATTAACAACATGAGGGTGAGTAATTCGTTGCATAACTTAATTTTTGGGTGAACTACCCCATAATTTACATTAACACATTTTTTTTAATGTTTGTATTTTTTTTTTGACATTGTATTTTTTATTTATTTATCTTTAGTCAATTTAATAGTTTTTTTTTTATAATATTTAATATTTTAAAAATATTCAAATTTAAAAGTGTTTCAATTTAGAGTTTGTAAATTTTGACAATAAGTGCAAATCCAGGACCAGCAGTTGCTTTCATCTGCGAAACACACGATGCTTGCAACTTATTTTTCTTCCATAATGAGTTAAACGAGAAAAAGAATTGAGACAAAACTGAATTTAGAAAGCAACAGGCTCAAGTTTGATTTGACTTTAAATAGAAAGTTCAGTTGGTCTCATTTTGGAGAAAATAGTTGCAATATCAAAAAGATTGTGATTTGACCCTCTTTCCTCTGGCTGGGCATGTGGCTTCAGTCTGCCATTCAGATATGAGATACCGCCATTATTTTAGCTGCTAACAAGGATCTTGCTGAATCAAAACGAATAAGCGGGCGGCTGATCATAGACCCCATCATCTGACAAAGTGGCGAGCCAAAAGTATCTCCGGGAGAACATGACAGAAAGCAGAATGTTTCAGGGTGGCAGAAACACGCCTCAGATCTGGTTAAAGCAGTCTTGGTGGCAGTTGTCATGGAAACAGAGGTGGGCGGCAGGGCTGTCACAGTCCCATTAGTCGAGGTGATGAGTGTATGGCACGTGGGCAGCTCCGAATGTTGCACTGCAATGATAAGGCATCATATACTGTATGATATGTCATATTAGCATTTCATAAAGGTTTTGTGCAAGACCTAGAAGTCCAACATCAAATTGTCTTTGCACTTGTTGTCCGATACACCTTTGAGAAAAAAATGCATCAGAGGGATGGTATTCAGAAAGGAATTTGAAATGAAATAAAAAAAATTGTAATGTAGGAGGCTGGAAAAACTGAAAGGTGGGAGGAGCAACAAAAAGACAAAAGCAGAAAAAACAATGGAGAAAAACTACAACTACAATTAGATTAAATGGAGAGCAAAGAGAGACTTTTGACATTTCATGCTTTTCAGATTATTTGCATAATAAATAGCCCAGAAATCTCATATGTGCTAAGAAGAGATCTCAACAATATCTCAAACTGGGCTCAGATTCGCCAAGACACCAAAATCTCCAATAAAAGTCATTTAATATTCTCAAACATTTCTCATTAAGTCCTCACAAATGATCTGAGCTATGCTATCTACATTAATTTCAGAATTATGATTTATAATAATATACACTACCATTGAAATGTTTGTGGTCAGGAAGATTTCTTTAAAAAGAAGGTAATAGTTTTATTCAGCAAGGAAGTATTAAATTAATCAACAGTGACGGCATTTATACTGTTACAAAATATTTATATTCCAAATCAATTTTATATTTATTATAGATAGATATAGATTATAGATTATATTATTATATTATTTTATACACTGTAAAAAAAAAAAAAAAAAAGTTGAGAAAACTTAACTTACGTGTTTGAGTTATCTCAACTTTTCTCAACTTTTTTCATGTTAAATAGTTGAATACATTTTAAAAACTGAATTTGTCATACAAAATGTAAGTTGGATTTTTTACAGTGTCCTGTAGAGTCCTGAAAAAATGCATTGTGGTTTTCACAAAAATGTTAAGCAGCACAACTATTTTCAAGACTGATAATAATAATAATATTCAAATAAATGTTTCTTGTGCAGCAAATCAGCATATTAGAATGATTTCTGAAGGATCACGTGACACTGAAGACTGGAGTAATGATGCTGAAAATTCATCTCTGCATTACAGGATTAAATTATATTTTAACATATATTCAAAAGAAAACAGTTATTCTAAATTGTAATAATATTTTACAATATTACTGCTTTCACTGTATAAATGCTGCCTTGGCTGAGCATGAACGAGTTCTTTTAAAAACGATAATATCTTACTGACCGCAAACATTTGAACTGTTGTAAATAATCATAGTTTTATATTCTCATAAAGAATGTATGACAATCTGAGTCTATACTTACTGTAAATACAAAACTAAGTCTCCTGAGATATAAAAGAGCAACTTCTGAGCCAAAAAAGAAAAAACTTCCCGAAGGGGGGATTTGAAGAAGATCTTTTCATATGAGGTAATAAAGCGGTTTAGTTACGATGTATGCTTTAGTTATGAGTTTACGATCCAAAAATCACATTCTTGTGATCAGTAGATACATCATGACAAATGGCATGTACTGAATATTTTGACATTGACTAATGAATATGCCTTAATGTTGCACATTAACGTACAACAACAACCCGACCAATAGCAAATGAACACCACAGCCATGATCAAAATCCTTCTATAGCCCTCAAACGATCAGTAAAAACAAAAACAAAAAACTCAAGCCCAGCTGTGCGTCTATCATGAGACGTCAAGTCTGACTTCTATTTTCACCACTCCAAACGTCTCTTCACAGATCTGGCTGGAGCCCAGTGGACGATCACATTACCTTCATGTCACAGCACACAGCTATGATGGATGGCTGTTGTTGGTACTGTAACGCTCATGCACATTATTCACCAGCACTGCTCCTCCACACACAGATTGTCTTTCTCATATGGGGCCACCAGAGCAGAAGTGGAGATGGAGAGGTCTCTGAGACGGACTGTTTCTCATGACGGTCCAAAGGCATGACTTGTTTTGGGAGGTCTGTATAGTTCATGAGGGTATGGGGGTGGCATGGTTCAATAGTTGCGGGTAAAGGTTGGATGTCTGCTTCATGAGATCAGGGGTTCCCAAGCTTTTCTGTCAGCTGAGCTCTTATGATGTAGATCATTTACTTGAAGAATTCCCTTGAGACTGCAACTAATATTCCAATCTTTCTATACATATGATGAATAAAAAAAATGTAGTGAAGGGTAACAAGTTATAATTTGGTAATATATACAGTACCAAAATGATATATTCTTAATATTAAAATATTAAAGATAAAGAAAATTATATATATAAATGCAATTATTTTTATATATATTGAATTTTTTACTTAAAGGTATAGGCAATTAGTTTTATAAACACTTTTTGTTATAGCTACTGGTTGAAGCACTCTTCACATCCTGATGGCAATCAATAATAGAAGTGATCTAAATATTAAAACATTAATAATGCGAATTTTAGGTTTTAACACATTTGGATTTAAACCATTTATTTGCACATAATATAACTGGACAACACTCACAAAATTAAACATAAGTTTTTACGTTTTTATAAAATGTTTGAACATTTTTTATTCTAAACAGTAGCATACTACAAACTGCATACTGATCCACACATCGACAGTATATACAATACCGTACAGTATGTAGTACAATGCACACTAATATTCCATTCCAGTCATAGCTGACGTCCTGATAGGCTTTTAGCTTGAATTCACTGGGCGAACATTGCAAAAGAATGACCCCACCCTGACCTTTGGTGGAATCCTTGGGTTGAAATGAAGTGAGGTATACTTTATATCTTCCATCTTGATCTCTCTGCGAATTGTTAATATCACAAAAACAGAGCACATCTCTGTTCTCTTTATCATCCAGTCAGTCAGTGATAAATAGAGGTGTTCAGCGAGTCTACAACTGGCCTCAGTGTGTTCAGTAGGGCAGCCTTGACGCGAGGGAGATCTCTTATCCCTCATTTCACTGATGTTTAACTTCTGTGCGGTTAAGGAATGTCTGATCTGATCTTTCCCAGAAGCACTGATCTGTGTCCCTTTTTCTTTAGTTATACGTTTATTGTTTTATCTTATCTGAGGTTGCTGATGTTGACAGCAGTTTATACAAGATTGAAACCGTCTTTAGTGATTTCTGTGTATACACTGCCATCAGCAGGCCAAATGGAGCTCTGCGATCAATATTAATAAAACAAAATCATGAAACAAACAAACTATTTCTCACTAATACAGTAATTAAAAAAGGAAATATTTCTTTGTATGTTTCTGTTTATTAATTATTTTTATGGGTTAGGGTTAGGCTTACCACTTAAGCTTTTTGTAAGACAACTGGTTACAATTTGAATCTATATTCAAATATAAAAGTATTTGAACATGAGTCACACTTAAAAATATCTGAATTTTGTTACATTACACAGTGAAACATCAAACCAAGTTGTTTTTCGTTGCACAGTTCTTGTTTAAGCATCAAAGAAATCCTAAAACAAGCAGCTTTGAGAAATAAAAATGCATGATGCGACAAAAAATGTGACAAAATCTATTTAGAAATAGTGGTCTAAACTAAAGCACACTAGTGCTTGATATCCATAAGGCTATCAGTGTTGTCCACAGTGTGGCTGTGACTGTAATTGCTGCACTTTTGAAATTCTTATCATGGACGTAGTTGATGATGGACATTGCACCCTGGTAAGCTTCTTGACATGTGGGCTGGATTTGATCTTCGGGTAGAATGAAGCCGGTCTGCCCTTCGTCCCGTAACTCAAAGGTGAAGGAGTATGGGATCCCTATGAGTCTGGCAAAGTCACGTGAAGAGCCAGAATTTGGATCTGTGAAGAATATTAAAGCATCGTCACAAGTGATTAGCTTGCAAATACTTTTTTCTTTATGTTTTCCTGGGCGATGCAACAGGCCAATACAGGTAATTATTTTCACAATTTCATAATGTAAATCTTTAAATAAAACACTAAAAACAAACATCAAATGTTTTAAAAGCTACAAGTAAATGTAAACGTCACAGTATCATAATGTACAGTATAAGAATGGATATTCCTTTTGAGATTTGTTGCACCAGCTCTGCAATTCACTGGCATCATGTACACTGATTAAGCTGTTATGATAGTTTGATTATAAAGTATATTTGAGACTATAGACTATATAGATATGACTATGTGAGACTATAGTTTGAATGAATCCCTTTTCTTTGCATGTCACATGGACATTACAGTACAGAATGGCTCTTTCGGCATTATCCTGAACATTGTATAAGCATTAGTTTCATGTGTGAATGGGAAGAGAGGCTCTCGGGAGTGCTCGTAAAAAGGTCACATGCTTTCCCGGCAAAAGTCCTTCACATAAAAATCAGTCTACAGGCTTTCATAGACAACCTAGGAAGTATTGTTTTGTTTTTTTAAGTTTTGTTGCAAGATGTTTACATATTGGCAATAAGAAAATTCTTTAAGTGAGCATTCGATGATGGAAATCTAAATGTAAAAATAGACTAAATGATCATGCACAATTAAATATCCTAAACTGAGTGAATCTTATAAATTAAAAATCTCTAATATCAGCCTATAACTATATATTTTGCATCTCTACTTGACATTGACACCAATATAATGCAGCGTCACAAAAAAGCTGAACTTTTACTTACCAATTACATTGTAAATCAAATACTCTTTTTTTCAGGTATTTAGGATAATGCAATTTCAACATGGCAGCCACCATGAGCGGGAAGGGATCACGATAATGTGTTTCTTCTAGGTCGTTGGAATGACTGTCTTCATGTGTTATGATTGGAAACCATTTTAAACATACTCACACAGCACATCAGGGGAAGTGCCCACTTTGTAGCTCTTCCCATGAACTGCTTTGATGACTTTAGCCGCAGCGAGACCTACTTCCATCTGCAAACACATTGACAGACGTGCACATTTAATTCGAAACAGTGTACGCTATGCTCGTAGGCTCCCAATCCTAACTTATCCCGAACTAATTTGCACTTCTACTTACCAGTTCATCGTAATTGGGTGCTGAGATGTTGGGGTGTCCGTAGGGGACGAGGAGCAGCTGACCGTACGAGTGGATGGTGAAATAACAGAGTATTTGGTTTTGATTTGCTCCCAAAAAGTCAGTGACGGCTTTGGCCTCAGGCTCAGACAGAGCAGTCGGACCGTTGTAGATCTCTGAACAGCAGTTCCTGGAAATCCCGACCACTATATGAACGAAGACAGATGGATTAGATCATGATCTGATGCTTTCGACAGTACTGTATACTTGCTGTACATCAGTGTAGGTGTAAAAAAAAATAGCATTGGTTGCATGTTTTGCTCTTGATAACTGCCATTTCATGATTCATGCTTGGATGAGGGGTTATCCTTGCAACTTTTTATTTGTTTACTATTTCAACATTAAGTTTATCTCTGCCACCTTAAGCACGCCTGCACTTTATGACATGTAGAGGGTGGGAAGACAGGATTGGTACATTGAGTGCTGTTAAGTCATCTGTTAAGTCATGTTTATAACCCTTATCTCTTATATAGCTGGTATTTACATTTTTCAGATGCCAAAGAGTTCATTCAGTTATCTAAAAAAAAAATTGTTTTGGCACAAAAAATAGCTTGTGAATATTTTATGCTTGCATGTGGTTTATTATAGTTAAATAAAACATATATATAAAAAATAAAAAAAAACTTTTTTCCTTTTCCTATTGTTTAACTTGATGTACTAAAATAACTAAAACTAAAACTGAAGTACAAAAATTTATAAAAACTTACCAAAATAAAAATACCAAAACACAACAAAATGACTAAATCAAAAAATATACTAAATATATATATATATTGAAAGTAAAAGTCTTACTTACTCCCCCAGTTAGCGTAAAAGTTGCGGTTGAGATCAGTTCCGAAGCATGTGCAGTTTTCAGTGCCTGGTGGTGATCTGGACTTTCTCCATAGTCGAGTCTTTAAAACACATCACATACTGTACGTTTGCTAAAAATATAATCATCAAATGTCACACTGAAGTACTTAAAAACGGATGAAACTCACCGTGTTATCCTTCCAGGAATAAATATATCCGTCCATGTTCAGCACTGGGGTGATGTAAAAGTCCAGATTTTTAAGCAATGTGTTTACCTTCGAATCTGATTTGTAGGAGCCCAGGATCTTTTTCAACATGAAAACAGTTAAATTAATTTTTATTTATTACATTAAATATAAATATAAAGCTTTATAGGAGGAAAAAATATATCAACACAAACTGAACTCTTATATCCACATAACCATCATGATAAAAAAAAAAAAAAAATCCTTATTTTGCCTACTCAAAATACTGTCATTCACTTTTCACAATTTATTTTGCACATCCTTAACCTGATTGTTTAATTTAAGCATGTGAATGCTTTGAGTATGCTGTGTACTTTCTTCCTCTAGTATCAATATTTGTGAGCTCTTTATAAATCTTTTTGTAGTTCATGATGTATAGGAAAATAACATAAGCATCCAAATCCAGAGCATTTTTAAACATCTTAGCTCGATCAGCAGTGGCATTGCATTCACAGACAGATGCAGTACATTATATTGTGATGTGATATTTCTGGGAATAACACTACAGGTGTATGGCAGCTTGACCAAGTACATCATAATAACTTCCCTGTATAAAGTCTGACCTCTTTAACAAAATGCTGGCAGAAAGCTGGAGCGATCCATTCTCTGGCATGAATCCCACAGTCCATCCAAACGGCTTTCTTTGGTGTGGTGCTGTTGAAGCCGATCTGCATATCAGATACAAACAAATGAACACGAAATGCTAATACCATGGCATTATTTTGAGTAGGCTACCTTGTAATATTATCATGGTAGTACTTTATTTTACAGTTCTGTTCCGCATGTACATGTACATGCTATGTACTTAATCCATAGTAACCAGTACTTTCTTGGGTAAGTGCACTGTGAGTACGTACTGTAAAATAAAGTGTAACCATTATCATTGCATCACGGTATTGCCACAGAAGTTTTTATTAAGGGGATCAAGTATATAGTTTTAAGCTTAATAAATGCGACACTGTCACTCACACACTCACTGGCCTCATGGGATTGTAAAGTGTCCATCGAATGAAAACTTCAGAATCTCACCGGAAGTAGTAACTCATCTGGGCACTTTTTGCCTACTCTTTATGAGTACTGTGAATTCAGACATACTACTGTTTTTCACCTACTATGTAGTAGGGAAGTATGCGATTTCGGACACAGCCTCTGTTTTTTTTTTTTTTTGTTGAAAGCAAATGGACTATTGCACTACACAGATAATACCTTTAATAATTTAATGTTCCTCTTCTCATAAGTTTGTCCATACGTCATGTTGGACACAACGTCTGGGTTTTCCCTTTCGATCTGATTCATCCAGGCTGAAATCTGTGTGAAGAGATCGATTTGGTCAATGAATGTATCAATCAATCAATGAATCAACAGCAGCAAGTACAGGAGGATCTCACCTCATCCATGGTGTGGTACTTTGTGTAGTCATAAGATTTGTGTTCCAGTCCACCAGCCAATCTGTAATGAATTAAAATACTTTACTGACTCAAATGAGGAAGAGCAGCTGTCTTTATTCATCAGATCTTATGTAGGCTATCCAAATCTCTTTGTATTCAGAGGGTATTTCATGTCTCAATGTCAGATTTTCTATTTTACAAAGCAGTTTATTTAGGAGGAACAAGATTGAATGGTTTGTTCTGACTTAATTAAACCTCTGGAAACCATTAAGGCATTAATAACAAAATCTTACCTGTCCTGGGCCACTAGAGCCAAGACCACCCAAACAGACATTACTGAGCTCTGCATGGTTCTGATTGTTATCCGAGCTTGCTGATCCTGACAGTGTGAACCTAAAGACTGACTGTGACTTATAAAGCAATCCCCATCTGATTGTCCCAGTCCCAGACAACACCTCAGCGAAGAGAGTGACGCTCAGATAACTGAGTTAATATTTAAACCCAAGACATTTATCCCAAAGGTACAGCATTTCAAGCAGAATTTTAGGATCAAACTTATCTGGTCTAATACAGTGCTGTTATAAATCAGGACATTGTGATAATAAACACTATAAATATCCACTGATTAACCTTTCATGTGCAGTCAGCTCATATACTTTATGTGCTTCGTAGATATTTCGGAAGTTTTGTTTTGTGAGTTTGAACTGTGCACTATAACCACAAGCCATCAGCTCACGTCATCAGTTATTATATCTGTGCGGTTTAACATCATATACAATATCTAGCAATCACTTATTAACGATAAACAAATATTTTCCTTGGGCTGGGCATCATAACTTAGCACTGAAGTAAATTGTATTGTGATATGACATTTTATATAATATCCTTTAGACAGACGCAGTCCAATGGTCAAAAGGTCATGAGCATTTATGTGTTTTCATTTTTGTGGATGCAGTGTTTGGTAAATTATTTTTATTTTATTTATTTTTTAATAAGAGAATGTATGTATGGATAATAATAATAATAATAATAATAATAATATCATTAGTTGTTATTATTATTATTATTATCATCATGATCATCATTTTCTTTCTCTCTACTTTTTTTGATTAGCTTGCTGCTAAATCAGGAGGTCAATGCAATGTTAAAAAGTATCATTTATAAAATTTATTTAAAAATAATAATGGTGGTACTAATAACAAGCATTGTAGTGTTAAAATCAGTGTAGGTAAATATAGCCTACTGAAATATTTTAAATTCATAGTATATTGTAAATAATACATGTAATTGAAACAGATGCCATTGGTAATCTAATTGTAGTAAGTCTTTCTATGGAATACAACCACTAGATGGAGACAAGGGTTTATTTTATTTTTTTTACGTGCTCATCTTTGGATTCATATTAAACAGAATCTTAAAATCTTGAGAATTAAATTAAATCAATTCAATTAGTAAAGATAAAAAATAAATAAATAAATAAATAAAAAACAGAAAGTAGTAGGTAGATAGAGCAAAGTGGATGAACACGTGTACTGCCGTTAGCATCCATTAGTTTACACTGTAAATTACGGTGCAACTTTGCAGAAACTCTCATAAAATCCTTCTTCCTTCGGGTGATGTTGTCCCTCACGTTTCAGGCCCCGTGCTGCAGTTTGAACATGATGCTGTTGGGTAGGATGAGTAATAGACCACTGTTTATGAACATTAATTTAGACGGGAAACCACAAACTTTTTAGCATCGCTTGTGTAGCAAGACACTGTTTTGGTGGATGTATTGGCATGCATTGTCATAAACAGTTATTATTTTGTTAAATCCAGAGGAGAAAATGACTCTTTGGGACATTACAGGAAATGTCTTGGTACAAGCTGTTCATGCCAGTCTGTTTACAGCTGATAATAGTTATTATTACAGTTGTATGCTATGTGTTTAGAGACCACATAGGCTACATACTTTACTGCCCATTTCTGTCTTTCACTGAATTTGGTGGCAGGTCAGGCAGGAGGAATGCAAATGTTAGCTACAATATATTGTGTTATATCATTGAAATGAAAGAAAATTCTTTCATTTTCTGCAAGTGGATCATATTGTCAAAAGAATATTCGTAATTATAAATCATGGAATATGGAATAGTAAAAAGAGGTTAAATTACATGTTTGGCAGACCGCAGTTGCAGATTCAGACTGGTTTGTATATTAATTTGTAATGAAATACCGTTCAGTCTGTCTTTTTTTTCTCTCTCTCTCTTTGTTTTTGCAGCAAATGCTCTT
>NC_140210.1:4934691-4979691 GCF_951802725.1 Rutilus rutilus | reverse complement strand
AATCCATGCACCGAACCGTGATGCACGTACGTTCAATACGAATACACGTACTGTTCCACCCCTAATAGGTATCGGATCATAGGTATCAGATTTATTTTTTCTCCCCTCCGATATCCGATCTAGCGTTCTGGGCCAGTATTGGCACGATACCGATGCTGTGGATCGGATCGGGACATCCCTAAGCCACACCAAAGAAAAGTTTTTCGGCCCTTACAAAAAATTCTTTGGCAGTATATGGCACAGTTATGGTGTCAGTTGGAAATACTTACAGCACTTGATTAGTTGTATCATTGAACATTTCATGAAAGTAAATATTGTGTGTTTGGGGTGTTTCCAATGTTCCGTAAGGTGTTTTTTTGTTATATAAAGAAATTAATGCTTTTATTTTAGCAGGATGCATTAAATTAATCAAAAGTGACAAAAAAAAAAATTACTGTTTTTATCATTGATGATGATAATAATAAATGTAGCTTGAGCAGCAAATCAGCATAATGATTTCTGAAGGATCATGTGACACTGAAGACTGGAGCAAAGATGCTGAAAATTTAAAATTCAACTTTGCATCACAGGATTTTTTTTTTTTTTATATATATAAAAAAAAAAACAGTTCTGTTAAATTGTAAAAACATTTCACAATATTACTTATTACTACATTTCACACTGTTACTATAGTTTTCACTGTACTTTTGGTCTACCAACCTAGTGAATTCAGTAATTCACAAATAGAATGTACTTTATCTCATTTAATTATTTTCTATTTTTATTTGGAAATTGATGGCCACAAAGTAGTAAAACTAACATTATAAAACTGACACTTCAATGTCTAAATTTAGCAATATGTTTGCTAAGTAGCCAGCAGGTTATTTATGTGGCAAGTTGGGACACTCCTTGATAACCTTAAACAATGTAACTCTGCTTCATATTTTACTTAACATTACCCTTTTACACCCTTTCCTTGTTGTGACTTGTTTGGGACACGTCTGGCTCTGTATTATTATATTACTCCATGTATGTTTTCCACTCTCGTGTGAATAGTGTAAAGAAGACATGTTTAGCTTGCAAATATAGTAGCAAAATCTCAACATTATCATGTTCATATACATGGTATTTGTTAATTCTGAGGTACTTCAAATAAATACTGTTGTTACCATCAAACTACTGTCCACTAAGCATTTTACTATGGTACTTTCTCTGTAAAGGTGGTCAGAATCTATATGTTAGCGAGGTCGGTGAAAGTTTAGCATCAAGGGTAATACCAGGATTATTTATTTTTTGCACGCAGCTGACATCATAGTGAAAGATTGAGAAGTGTTGATAAACAAAAAATGGTTTCTCTGATAACAGACACTTAAGCAATTGGAAGTACTGTATGTACAGTAACACTGCTGGACAACAACCTTGCAAGCGTCCTTCTTTTCAGTATGCGATGACATCCTGAAGTCAAAGAATTGCCTTTTACAATTCCACACAGTTCAACCAAAGTGTACCCGTCTTTGTTCAATGTGCATCGGTGGTCTAACATTTAACCCGTGTTCAGCCTACGTTCATTTCCCACAAGGGGCCATTTTATTCAGGGGCATTAAAAAATCATGCCAGCGCTTTCCACGGGCGATGTCGTTTGTTAAACGAAGCACAACTAAAAACTGATGGGGGATTCACTTATGCACTATCTGAGTTGTTTTAATACATGGATCACTAAAGACCACGTTACACTAAATTGCAGGTATTAATTTAATGCTCTTCTCCATTCGATGAACTGCTTAGAAATGCACATAGTTATATATACAGTGAGGAAAATAAGTATTTGAACACCCTGCTATTTTGCAAGTTCTCCCACTTTGAAATCATGGAGGGGTCTGAAATTGTCATCGCAGGTGCATGTCCACTGTGAGAGACATAATCTAAAAAAAAAAAATCCAGAAATCACAATATATGATTTTTTAACTATTTATTTGTATGATACAGCTGCAAATAAGTATTTGAACACCTGTCTATCAGCTAGAATTCTGACCCTCAAAGACCTGTTAGTCTGCCTTTAAAATGTCCACCTCCACTCCATTTATTATCCTAAATTAGATGCATCTGTTTGAGGTCGTTAGCTGCATAAAGACACCTGTCCACCCCATACAATCAGTAAGAATCCAACTACTAACATGGCCAAGACCAAAGAGCTGTCCAAAGACACTAGAGACAAAATTGTACACCTCCACAAGGCTGGAAAGGGCTACGGGGAAATTGCCAAGCAGCTTGGTGAAAAAAGGTCCACTGTTGGAGCAATCATTAGAAAATGGAAGAAGCTAAACATGACTGTCAATCTCCCTCGGACTGGGGCTCCATGCAAGATCTCACCTCGTGGGGTCTCAATGATCCTAAGAAAGGTGAGAAATCAGCCCAGAACTACACGGGAGGAGCTGGTCAATGACCTGAAAAGAGCTGGGACCACCGTTTCCAAGGTTACTGTTGGTAATACACTAAGACGTCATGGTTTGAAATCATGCATGACACGGAAGGTTCCCCTGCTTAAACCAGCACATGTCAAGGCCTGTCTTAAGTTTGCCAATGACCATTTGGATGATCCAGAGGAGTCATGTGAGAAAGTCATGTGGTCAGATGAGACCAAAATAGAAGTTTTTGGTCATAATTCCACTAAACGTGTTTGGAGGAAGAAGAATGATGAGTACCATCCCAAGAACACCATCCCTACTGTGAAGCATGGGGGTGGTAGCATCATGCTTTGGGGGTGTTTTTCTGCACATGGGACAGGGCGACTGCACTGTATTAAGGAGAGGATGACCGGGGCCATGTATTGCGAGATTTTGGGGAACAACCTCCTTCCCTCAGTTAGAGCATTGAAGATGGGTCGAGGCTGGGTCTTCCAACATGACAATGACCCGAAGCACACAGCCAGGATAACCAAGGAGTGGCTCTGTAAGAAGTATATCAAGGTTCTGGCGTGGCCTAGCCAGTCTCCAGACCTAAACCCAATAGAGAATCTTTGGAGGGAGCTCAAACTCCGTGTTTCTCAGCGACAGCCCAGAAACCTGACTGATCTAGAGAAGATCTGTGTGGAGGAGTTGGCCAAAATCCCTCCTGCAGTGTGTGCAAACCTGGTGAAAAACTACAGGAAACGTTTGACCTCTGTAATTGCAAACAAAGGCTACTGTACCAAATATTAACATTGATTTTCTCAGGTGTTCAAATACTTATTTGCAGCTGTATCATACAAATAAATAGTTAAAAAATCATACATTGTGATTTCTGGATTTTTTTTTTTAGATTATGTCTCTCACAGTGGATATGCACCTACGATGATAATTTCAGACCCCTCCATGATTTCTAAGTGGGAGAACTTGCAAAATAGCAGGGTGTTCAAATACTTATTTTCCTCACTGTATATATATATATATATATATATATATATAAAACCCTAACCCTATATATATATTTATATATAGGCCCTAACCCTATATATAGGCCCTAACCCTAAATATATATAACTGATAAAACATTGGGTTACACTTTATTTTAAGGTGCCCTTGTCATTGTAAGTACGTAAGGGATAATGTAGAGCGAGACGGTTGTTATAGCGAATACAGAGTGAAGCGGAGGGGTCTTGAATCAGCCTGAAGGGGTTGTATTCGCTATAACAACCGCCTCGCTCTACATTATCCCTTACGTACTTAATAAGCGATTTTGTTTTTGTTTGTTAAAGAAAATAGTCCGTTCCGTCTCTACGGTTAGAATCCTGCGTCCATAGCAACGCTCTGTTTTTCATGGCAATGGTGTGTTATACTTAGCAGCGGTCTGTTATGTAAGGGTTAGTGCCCGACGAGGTGTCCATTGCCAGGTATTAATGGACGACGGCGAGGCGTGAACCGTCCGACGCGCAGCGGAGTTAATGCCCTCCGCCGACACTTCGAAGGGCATTAACCCGCTTATACCATTGTCACTTGCCAAATAACACATTTTTAAAACATTAGTTTATATTTGAATTAGTTTTACAATCAAATTTTTTAAAAGTTTTTACAAACAATAACTTGGTTTCCCTGGTTACGCCTGACGGTTTATTTAGCAACCGGAGATATGTATAGTCCGCTCAGCTCGTAGAACCCTTCGCATCCCAGTCATCAAAGTTGTCAAATTCTCCAAAAAGGTTAAAAGAAATAACAAAGTCTCTCATTGTTGTATTAGTAGGCTACGTGTAACGGCTAACTAGATGTTTGTTTCGATACAATAAATTGTAAACGGATACTTTGACTGCCTGTTGCTATGGTTACTCACAGCTGATGTAGCCAGCACATTTATTTATTAATTTCGAACGGTAAACAGTCAGTTTCAACAGAACTCCTTTACTAGGTGTCCTCTATCACTTTTTAATGGACACCCTGCAGCCAATCAGAATCGAGTATTCACCCAGACCACGGTATAACAAGAAATAACAGACCGCATTCTACATTAGAATTCAACCAAGCCGTGTAATAATGGGTAATAACATGTACTTACTAAGGGTTAGGTTAGGGTTTGGTTTAGTTGCATGTAATTATGCATAATGCACTGTTAATACTACAGGAAGTACATGTAACAAAGATGGTAAATTAAAGTGTTAGCAAAAATTTGCATTCAGAAATTGCTAGTAAATTTCACAAATGGCAAGTATTAAAAGACTGAAATAGTGTTTTCTTTTACTCAAATAGTCTTTGTTTTATTTACAACTACGAAAAAACCATGTCATAGTATGAAACATTAATTGCACCAATTTTGTGAATAAGGCATGCCGTTTTCTCTAAAATCAATGACAACGAGTTCATTTAAATACACATTGTGTTTCATTGCATTTAGTGCTTGATTCAACTGCATTGCAGGTGGTTAGTGAACTGTTTTCAGGATTTTTCATTGAAATATCGCCAAAATAGCTTGACTTTAGCAGATCCCCCCCTGAATCCTGCTTCCCAGCCTATATCTGTTGCAGAAGTCGGATCTCAGCTGTAGTTCATAGGGTTGGGTGGTCAAAGGCACTCAATCTCCCTACTACACGCAATTAGCTTTGTGGTTGAATCGCCTGGGGCTTTACCCAGGTCAAGCTCAGCTTCCCAATCCGACTGTAAATGAAAGCTCACATCCAGAGGCAAACCTTCTGCAGGAATTGAGCCTGCTTTGTGATTACCACAAGACTGAGACATTTATTTTGTGTATCTTTGATGAGATGTTTGCCCTCCAAAGTCGATTCCCCAGGTCAGGTTTTTTGGTTTTAAATTTAGCCCGAGGAATGTCTCTCTCCTTCAGACTCTTCTTTTAACAGAATGAAACCACAGCGAGTATCATGGGATTCTGCATTATGATAACATCATTCTTGTGTACAGGAGCATCACATGCTTCTTGTATCTGCCAAGGACACTCTAAAGCAGTGTTTCTCAACGCGCTGTCCTGATGAGGTCTCTGACAGCTAGGAAAAAACAGTGTTTGATGCAAATAATAAAGTGCAACTAATAGAATTGTGTGTAGTTAAGCTTATCACTTAAAGAAAGGACTAAACACTTTCCACGTCTTTGATGTTAATGTCACAAGGTCGGACATCCAATCGAATCAGATTTTGCTGCAAATTCATCAAGCACTCGGTTGAAGCTCAGATTAGGTAGATAGGGCTGCACGATATGGAGGAAAAATGAGGTATGCGATAAACTTGTGGCCGTATGTGATGTGATAAACCTAAGATTAATGTGCCAAATCAATCTGAGTTATTTTCAAGTAAATATAAAGCCATAACATAAGGTTTGTGCAGAGCACAATTTGTTTTATGTGGTGAGTTATTGGTTGCCGAGAGCATGAAACCAACAAAATGAAAAAGACATTTAGAAGACGAAGTTGTCAGTTTTTCTATATTTCAATATTTGATTTTAAGGACATTTTTGTCTACTTATGTGATTTAAGAAGATTGATTGATTGATTGATTGACTGACATGAATATATGTTTTTATGCTGATATGGCAATACAAATGTATAAACTAACAACTCTAAAGAGCTTTATTAATTTAGTTTTTTGTATGCCATGAAATAGCCCTTAATGCTATGACAATACCAAATAAATAACTAAAGAGTTTATTTATTTTTACATATATCTTATGCGTATGTGGCAATAGAAATGTATTAACTAACTACTCCAAAGATATGTATTTATTTATTTACTGCCATCAAATACACTCACCTAAAGGATTATTAGGAACACCTGTTCAATTTCTCATTAATGCAATTATCTAATCAACCAATCACATGGCAGTTGCTTCAATGCATTTAGGGGTGTGGTCCTGGTCAAGACAATCTCCTGAACTCCAAACTGAATGTCAGAATGGGAAAGAAAGGTGATTTAAGCAATTTTGAGCGTGGCATGGTTGTTGGTGCCAGACGGGCCGGTCTGAGTATTTCACAATCTGCTCAGTTACTGGGATTTTCACACACAACCATTTCTAGGGTTTACAAAGAATGGTGTGAAAAGGGAAAAACATCCAGTATGCGGCAGTCCTGTGGGCGAAAATGCCTTGTTGATGCTAGAGGTCAGAGGAGAATGGGCTGACTGATTCAAGCTGATAGAAGAGCAACTTTGACTGAAATAACCACTCGTTACAACCGAGGTATGCAGCAAAGCGTTTGTGAAGCCACAACACGCATAACCTTGAGACGGATGGGCTACAACAGCAGAAGACCCCACCGGGTACCACTCATCTCCACTACAAATAGGAAAAAGAGGCTACAATTTGCACAAGCTCACCAAAATTGGACAGTTGAAGACTGGAAAAATGTTGCCTGGTCTGATGAGTCTCGATTTCTGTTTAGACATTCAGATGGTAGAGTCAGAATTTGGCGTAAACAGAATGAGAACATGGATCCATCATGCCTTGTTACCATCCTCTGATGGCTACTTCCAGCAGGATAATGCACCATGTCACAAAGCTCGAATCATTTCAAATTGGTTTCTTGAACATGACAATGAGTTCACTGTACTAAAATGGCCCCCACAGTCACCAGATCTCAACCCAATAGAGCATCTTTGGGATGTGGTGGAACGGGAGCTTCGTGCCCTGGATGTGCATCCCACAAATCTCCATCAACTGCAAGATGCTATCCTATCAATATGGGCCAACATTTCTAAAGAATGCTTTCAGCACCTTGTTGAATCAATGCCACGTAGAATTAAGGCAGTTCTGAAGGCGAAAGGGGGTCAAACATGGTGTTCCTAATAATCCTTTAGGTGAGTGTATATTTGTATGCTGATGTGGCAATAATAATGTAACTACTCCAAAGAGATTGATTGATTGATTGATTGATTGACTGATTGCTTTCCATGAATACAGCTTTTGTGGCTGATATGGCAATACAATTAATGAAAAGTTATGATATACTCTAAAAGAGCAGTGTTCAGTTACATGAGTTGTGTATTTTGAGATGCTTTGCAAGTATATTTGCAGTTCCCTAAAAAAGTAGTTCGCAGTTCATTGAACTCTGCAACGGCGATGTGTTTAAAAGTGACGGTGTCAGCTAGGATTTGCATGTTTAACTATGGAATATAAAAGCATTTGTAACCTTTGCAAGGGAGGTCATTGCCTCTCATTATATCATTAATAAACAACACACATAACTAATACAATGAACTCTGGCAAAAATCACATCACTGCACATTTATGTCTGTAAATAATATAAGTACCCACAATCCCCTGAACTAACTACCCGTGACCTCTCCAAACATCATGCTTTTCTCTGCACTGCTCTGGTCTCTGCTATAAATGGTTAGCGTGCCTCTGTAAAGTAGCCAAATCTCATCATATGGAATAAGTTGCTAGGGCCACATCAAAACCACCACCACATACCGTTCTTAATGAGAGAAGGACTAAATGGAGAAGTCACATGACCTCCGGTGGTTTGCTTGTGCCAATACCACTATTGCACATATGAGAATGTGCGTTAAATATTGATGTTAAAGAACAGGCCACTTAAAAATTCAACTTTTGTCTCCATTTACTCATTTTCTAATCCAAATCCGTAAGACTTTTTTCTTTTTTTACTCAGTCGGACACAAAAGGAGACATTTTGAACAACTGAGCTTGTCGCTTTTCATGCTATTAGTTTCCATGGGGACTGAGGCTTTCAAGCTTTCAAAGCACCCAAGAAATTATATGGTTCTTGCCCTATTTCTAGTGTTCTGAATTGATATAATAGCTTTATATGTAAGGAACATTTATTAAGTTATTTACCGATTATCTTCGCTTCCACTGACCTGTATAATTGAGTTGACGAGTTGAACTTGAGAATGAGTCTGATTCTTAAACAAGTCATTCAAACCAGTTTTGTGAACTGAATCAAACGAATCATTAGTAAAATAAGTTGCTTCTTCTCTCATGAACACACCAACTACTTGCTGTGAATGACAACTGATTTGTTTTTTTGTCACATAAAGCTACCGTATGATTTCAGAAAATGCATATATGTTGCTTTTGTGTTCTTTTTTTAACTTGCAAGCCCCCGTCTTCACAGAACAGCACACATAATAATGACAGTAAAGAGGGACAATTTTCATATTTGAGTGAACTCAAACAAAACAGAAAAACAGCACGTCTCTAAATCCAATTTTAGGTGCCATTACACTAATTATCTCAGGTAATTAACCTGAATCATCTCCAGAAACGAATGTCAAGTGAAAATATGGTGCATTATGGCCATATTGCAGTGATTACACAGAATCCTGTGAATTGAAAGCAAGTCAATGAATTTTTTGG
Organism: Rutilus rutilus; assembly: GCF_951802725.1. Lineage (NCBI taxonomy): Eukaryota > Metazoa > Chordata > Actinopteri > Cypriniformes > Leuciscidae > Rutilus > Rutilus rutilus. The sequence goes on along the minus strand of NC_140210.1, from coordinate 4,970,926 downwards.
GGGGGGGATGTTTATAGTAAATGTGGCATCCAGCTGGTGGTGAGTAACTACACATTTGAGACTTTGGAGCAGAACAGATGCTACAGTCAGAAAGACAAGATACTCACAGGTTTATTTACTTGCAGTGTATTGTCTGTGCCAAGCAGCATGGAGCGTTCAAGCTGTTGTGTCAGTTAGTTTCAGTCATATTTAAAATGAAACCTGCTCTTGTTCAAAGTGTTGGTTCTTGACATAAACACAATGCGCAACATATTCTCATAAACCATGCCATCTCCATATTTATGACTTGCTATTTTATCAACGTGTTTTGGTAAATCTCACAAAAACGGTCAAGAACATAACCGTGTCATTATTCAACTAAAAAAACAAACAAAAAAAAAAGAAGAAGAAATTGTATTTTGCCTATAGAAAATTTAGTCTACTTTAGGAACATTTGCATTGTGACAGTATTTTCATGACAATTACATGCATTTTCATTCCAAATAGTCATTTAATGCAATGGGTAAAAAGGTGTTTTGTCAAATATTCATAGCTGTAGGCAAATATAATGTTTAGTTAAAAATAATATTAAAATGTGTATGCAATTCATGATGTATAAATACTTGTCACTTCAAATAATGATGAATTGGCAATTATTTAAATGTGGTAGTAGTTTTTTTTTTTTTGAAATACCATAATCATAGAAATATGCTTAATTAGCAGGCAAATAATGTTTCAATGCAACAGCAAGAAGAAAATCTTCCAAAACAGGCTTCCTTCTCTTTATGAAAAAAGAATAATAATAATAATTTAAATGTAGTACATTTCTATGGTAAACCCCCCCCCCCCCCCCCCCCCCCAAAAAAAACAAAACAAAAAAAAAAACACACTATAAGTCATTTTTGGTATGCACCTTTGCTGTGACATGCTTCACATTTCCTTGCCGTGTAACTGAGTTGAAATACCATATCAAGTCATCCACCTCATTCCCTTCTTTATGAGAAGATGTCTAACTTGAGCATGACCACATAATTTGGAATTATTTGTAAACAAACATTTGCATATTGGTAGTTTGCAACAAATGTTGTGATGCTGAGCTCTGATTGCTGAGATAATGTTTCAGATGCAAATAAAATACTGAATTTTAAACCGCCAGCTGGCACATGCTCAGGCCTTATATTGCATGTGTAGGTATGCGTGCACATATTTTGTGTTTGGTTGCAAAACATAAATTGCACACGTACAGCATTATTTAATGGTGTTTGCTAAGGCAAGCATCACTTACTGCTCACATTTGCGGTTTGGTGGGTTTAAAACACATCCCACACTGTTGTGCTACGGCCATGAATTATACCTCAACTTATGTGGCCTTTTATAAGTGTTCAGAGCTCCAATCAGTGTTGGGAAAAGTTACTTTTAAAAGTAATGCATTATAATATTGAGTTACTCACTAACAAGTAACTAATCGCATTATTAGTTACTTTTCTGGAAAGTAATGTTACATTACTTTTGCCTTACTTTTTATCATCCGGGCTGGGCTTGCTTGTTGCCTTTTTAATCAAAAAAAGTTCAATTTTTGGCAAATGTAAAGGCCCCGTGACACTAAAAGTGAAGTTAATAAGGCTTAGGTAAAAGGAAATGAAAATGTACGCCTTTACAGTAGAGGATGGAGATAAAACAAACCTTTCAGCTGTGCTGCAATTCTGCTATTGCAGACGAATAGGACGCAGGAGAAGAAAGTTCAACACTCTTCAGCAATAAACACAAACAAATGAATTGGTTATAGTATACTGTTATTGTCATGTGTAACTAGAAAGGTTACTTGTGTTGAATGTGACAGATTGTAATGTAGTTTTGGTTTTTGTTTCATGTTACTTTGATGGCATGTGTCAGTCACGTCACAGAGTTTCTAACTGGCATGCACTGCTTCAAGTCACTCACCGATTGGTCTGCGCAGAGCTGCATGAAGTCGAACAAGCCTGTTGTTTGATTGGTTCATTGTCTTGATTGGTCACAGTTGCGTCTTGTTTAGTCATCAGTCCTTGTGTATTTAAGCCCTCATGTTTGCCTTGTTCTAGTATTGCTCCTCTTACCATTGTTGGTGAGTGTAATGTTTTATGTTTCAAGTTTAGTTCATGTTATTTCAAGTCAAGCCAAGTCACACTTTGTCAAGTCTTGGGTTTATTTAGTATCTTTTCAAGTTTTCAATAAACTGCACATGGGTTCTGTTACACATGTGATGTGAACACAGAAAAAAAAAAAAAAAAAAAGGCAATTTTAATTAATTCGGCTTCATATCGTTCAAAGTGACAATATTAGAGCATCAAAGGCAGCAGATCTGGACTGACCGGATGAGGATGATAATGTGTGACTAATGAATGCCATGTGTGACAGTTTGTTTGAGGACAAAATATGACTCCAAGATGTCTACCAGCTGGTGGGAAATGCTGAGGAATTCATACAGCAGGCACAATAAAAAACAAAATTGTGAGGAACGGCCGATTACGCCCTTTCAAGTCACCTAAAATACTATCATTACTCATAATTACATCCGTTAAACATGTACACCCTCACGGATGACCAAACAACTCTGCAGAGATACAATTATCACATTGTACAGCAGAACGGCATTATTGGAAACACAACAAGGCTAACAAGCTGAGACATAGTCAGAAATAATGGGATTCCATCATGTTTAATGTTTTTATACTGGGCATGACCTCTTGCTTTCTCACTGATCATAAATCTGGGTCTTCTCATCCTACCAAAAATCAGCTGTCTGTTCCCATGCTGCAGCCAGTCATGCTTGAGAACCTCAGGCTGTGAACCGTTCTGGAATAAAATGACTCTGCGTGATCATATCTGCGCTTGCAGTATGATACTGAAATACAAATATTTCAAGATGAATCCTGCATAATGATGTAAGAGCACACAATGCACGAATGCTGTTTTTAATACAAACATCACAGTGATGTCCTGCAACGTGACATAATGCGCTTCATTTGTAACTGTTTTAAACTGCATTGTTTCGTAGTTGATTTTCACTTTAATTATTGAGCCATGCAGTTTTTATGACCTTGTATTAATTTGAGAGACCGCAGGTATTTGTGGGGGGTATTTTTAGAAATTCAATAGTTGCATTGCAAATCTAATACAGTAAGCTGAAAAAGGCACACACACCAAAAAAAAAAAAAAAAAAATTTCTTTTGAAGAAACAGAAAATAAAATGTCATTTGTTTATAGTTTAAGTATTTTTTTTTATTATTATTATTTAAAAATGTTTGTACATACAGTACACTGCCATTCAGCAGTTTTTGTTTAAAAATAAATAAAAATAAAACTTTTATTCTGCAAGGACACATTAAATTGATCAAAAATGACAGTAAAGACATTTACAATGTTATATTATCATTTCAACTAAATGCTGTTCATTTGAACTTCCTATTCATCAAACAAATATCATGGTTTCCACAAACATATAAGCAGCACAATTGTTTTCAACATTGATAATAATAAGAAATATTTACTGATCAGCAAATCAGCATATTAGAGTGATTTCTGAAGGATCATGTGACACTGAAGACTGGAGTAATGATGCTGAAAATTCATCTTTGATCATAGGAATAATTCAATTTGAACACATATTCAAATAGAAATCAGTTAAATTAAATAGTAATAATATTTCACAATTTTGTATTTTGACCAAATTTGGCGAGCATCAAAAACTAATTTGGTGTGAATCAAATATCTAAATGAATAATAATAAAACAAGAAAGTATTGATTTTGTGTTAAATTCGTAGTTTTATATAAATGCAAATCCCATTGAAACCCTGTTACATATTTCCATTTCAGCACCCACGCTTTCACACGTACACTCTGTTTAGCCCAGTTCTAATGACACTTTCAAGCAGATTTCAGGGAGATTTTTCTCAGTGAAACACAAATGTCAGTATTCTCACAGTAGTTGCTTTTTTTGCAGTTTTCCGGATGATTGTGGCTCTTGGGAGCTCTGCAAGCCTCGCTTTTCATCTTAAAGCAATACCACATACATCAGAATATAATTATGCTGCAGCCCCTCAGTGCATTATGGGAACTCTCCTCCCACATCATCAAGGCTTTGTTCTCAGTCGGTCAGTTTTAATCTTAATGTATGGTAAGTGCAATAATTATCTGTAAACCAAGGGTGAACTGAGGTCACCGTCAGGCTTAACAGGGCGATTATAATGCATATGGGCATTGTTCCTTTCAATGTATATCTGTGTCTTATTTTTAGGGAAATGGAGTCTCTGAAGGTCTCTGGAAGAAGATCAGGCTTGGCATACTCTGAAACGAAAGCACTTGAGCTTGTAATGACCTCAATCCCTAAATAGGTGCTTTGTGAGTCGAATAAGTGAATTTGTACACAGATGGTGAAAGAAAAATAGTGCAACCCATTTATCCATCTAATACCCTTTCATGGGCTGGTGCCCCGCACTTGACGGGGTTTGTGCTTTTGAGGTTAGCTTCTTCAAAAAGCAATTACCAAGTACAACAGACAAACTTTGTTTGGTAGTGAGGTTAACCATTTCGATGTGTACAAAAGCAACTATGTGAAAAGAAATATTGAATTCCTATGAATTTATCTGAGTGCAAAATTCTATTTTTAAAAGGCCAATTTCTCCAGTGATGCAAATGAGAATTTATATTATTAGCTGCTCAAGGGCGAGGAACAGTTTCTCTAGCATTTAAAAGGAGGGAAACAACCAACCCAAGGCATAATTAAAGAGCTGGGTTGTTGTAATTGAGTAATTTATCCCTGTGCGTTAGATAATTTGTCTCACGCTATACTGGCATAACTAATATATCCAATCAGACTGTGCTTTTTAAAAATGCTGCTCGAATACTTTTTCAAAACACACCGAAAGCTGATTATAATTTGGCAAAGTGCTGACTCGGATATGCAATTGTCATATCAAGGTGATAAAAGTGCTCTAGCGCTTGTGCGTCTGTGTTTGATATGTCGATTTATTATGCGGCTCTCTGGAACAGGGTTGTTATTGTTAAAGACCATAAAAAAATTCATTAAAATAATATAAAATATGTTAGATGGAAAAAACTTGAACTTTAAAAAGTACAAATTGCAATTATACAAATTGCATTGGCAACCAAAGAAATAAAATACATTTAAGTTGAAGTACTAAAATTACTAAAACTAAAACTGAAAACAAGCTAAATAGACAAAATGAAAATAAAAATGATTGAAAATAAAACTAAAAATAATAGTTTTATGTAAATTATTTTATGTAATAATTACATAATAAACATATTAAAAAATATATAATACTGTATTATATTATATTATATTATATTATATTATATCATATTATATTATATTATATTATATTATATTATATTATATTATATTATATTATATTATATTATATTATATTATAGCAAAAATCGAATCTTTAAAGGGTTAGTTCACCATTCATCATTTACTCACCCTCATGTCATTCATGACTTTCGTTCATCTTTGGAACATCAATGAAAGTCTTTTTGATGAAATCTGTCCCGTTCTGTCCCTTCAATGATAGCAATGCAACTGACACTTTGATGCTTCAAAAAGATTAAGGATTGAGAAAAGGATTTTCTGAAGAGACTCGATCATTCAAGTGTTTAAGTGAAAATGAATTTCTTTTTTCTAATGCATTTTAAAATATGCTAGGATATGGCTGCCTTCAAAAAGCTAGCATTTGAGTGTTTTACAGTTTAATTTGGCTTTAAAATCCTCTTGGTCAAGGTCATGAAAGTGCATTGAGCTGCTGATATTTCTATATCAAAAATGCTTACTCTAACGCTCATGCAATCATTCCATGTTGTTATACCAGGCCCTGCTTAAAATGCAGCTCGGTTTTATACAGTATGTTTCCTAGCAATCGGTCCCTCTATACACCACAGGGTCCTTGGCCTGAAAAAGGTTTTACTCCGCAAGTGGTGTTTCATCTATTCAGGTGTGCGTTTAAACCTTTTCATCGTTTTGGGCAATGTCAGATTTCCTCCTTGTGTTTCTCAGATTGAGTGTGCTCTGCTGGAAACTGGAACAGTCTTTATGTGAGGGCGTCGCTCTAAATGTGGGCCGATTGTGCTAAAAGCACCATTGTGCTTCCTCGGGCTTATGCTTTCTGCGCATAATCTTAAAACAGCCAGGCAAGCAGGCGACACATCTCCTTTCATCTCAATCTTCCCACTTTCTTTTGCATAAGCCACTTTGTCTCCGTGAGTCGCGGGCCTTTGCTGAGACAAGCTGTCAACCACGTCTCATGCATAAGCGTTACTATAATTGATTAAGGGAACTGTCTATCTCTGCACCGATGTGTGTGGCAGAATCAGGACCATCCGATGCTCCATCACGGCACAGGGGGACTCGGATGCAATTTTGGCTTGAGTTTTCAGGCAGGCCAATTACAGTGAGGCTATTTATGAGCTTGAGAAGTCATTCTCTTCCTCCACTATCAAGAGCAAAACAATGTACTTGTGGAATAAAAAAGGAAAACAGCTTTGAAACTGATTGTTTTTGAAGATGGAGGAATACGATTATGGAAATCCAAAAGTTTGAGACCATGAGAGACAAGGCTTTTCTAATTTTAATACACATTTCTTTGTCGCCAATTATATTGTCAGCGTGACAGTTTGAGTGAAATGTAAGTGGAAATCTGTATTTTGTTGACAGCAGTTCTTGAGCTGCAGGAACAGAAGCTTCCAGAGATCATCTTGTGCTTCAGCGGAGGCAGGAACGCTGACCTTTCGCACGATCAGTGTCACAAGTTTTCTTATTTGATTACTTATCTAGGAACAGTGGAGAATCTGAATTTTATTATATTTACTGCATGTTAATCATACCTTTCAGTTCTAAAATGTGGTTTAATTCGAGATTTAATTTGGGTTTTAAATACCAGAATTTCAATGTAAACTTAGACTTGAGGTAAACTGCAGGAATCGATTTGATCAAAGTAGTTTAAGCCCCAATCTGTTCGCATTTTAATGTTATAATATTGTCAACATATAATAATAATAATAATAAAAATAATTATATATATATATAATTTTTATTATTATTATTATCATCATCATTATTATATTTTTACATTTAATTAGCTAAATAAAGATCTGTAATTGGTGTCTCTTGAAATTATATGTAAATTAAAATAAATGGATCGGGTGGGAAATCATCATGCAAAATAAGCACTTAACAATATTGACTTGACATTATTAATGCATTAGCTAACATGAACAAACGATGAACAATATATTTTTACAGTGTTTATTGATCTGTTAATGTTTGCTAAAAAAAAAGATAAACATATACTTATTTTATTTATTTTTAAAACTTAGGTTGCAATCAGATATAGTTATAGATATAGTAGTATTGTATAGTATATTATTACTACTACTACTATAATTTAAACAAACAAAATAATCTGATTATACATTGTTAAACATAAGGGCTATAATAATGAGTGCACCATCAATGCAGTCGGGTTATCAAACATCAGTTCTCTATTTCTTTTAATATTAATGTGCTGTCATGACACTCATGTCATGACCAGTTTATTAACTTAAGCAAATTGCTCATGTGAGAACATGTCTATATACATATTTATAGAGCTAAATGACATTTCTAAGGTTGAATGGTGCTGCAAGCTAAGATTGAATGGCAATGTAATTACGGTATGTATGAAGCGTTATATTTAGATAATTTTATTCAGGTCATCTGTGTGTCTGATGTAATTATATTATGTGCTGATAACTTGCCCGGTCTTAGTGTTGACACTAGACGTAACTGACGTGACCTTGTGTGCGGCTTGACACCTGAAGGCTTTAATGTCTCATCACATATTTGGATGGAGGAAATGTGATTTTGAGAAATATCAGGATTGTTTAAATAAAGCATATATGAATTCAGATGCAAAAGCCTCTAAGTGCCGTCTGAAATTTTCTTCTAGAATGAGCATTTTTATCAAGCTCATATATTTAGGTTCAGTAACTTCACTTTAATGACAATTAATAGGTAATTTGAATTGCCATTAAAGTGAAATAACTGAACATAAACATACAAGCTTGATAAAAATGATCATTCTAGAGGAAAATTTCAGATGGCACTTATATTATGATTTTTTACCCATTGTCTTGTTTTTGCTTTTTCACATTCTCTATTGACTTCATGGTTTTTCATTTTACAGATCTTAACCCAGAGAAATAAGGCCTGATTTAACACCCTTCAGGCAGCCTAGCAGGTGTTCTGTTGAAGCATGCTCAGTCAGTTATCCATCAGTCAGTGAACGCAGCAGGAGAAGTGCGCTATGCCATAAGCAAATCTGCGCATCCCTTTGTCCTGGTGTTGCAGAAGGAATTCTGTAATATTATTGCATGGCTCTATGGAATCCTCTGTTAAATAGTGCTAAATAGCGTGCTAAATAGCGAGACAACATACAATCAGTTGGTCATCAAGGTCACAAATCTGAAGGGATTTATTTTGTGATGACAGTTGTAGGGAGAGACTGATACATTTTTTTTTTTTTTTTTAATGCGATGTTCATTGTAAGTAACTCACATTTCCAATAAATTAAGAAATGAAGAAACAAACAAACACATGCATTTTAAATGTGCGTGAATTACAGTAACATCAACCAATTTTATCAGTCTCCTCTTCTGCTTCCTAATTTAAATAAAATATTGAAATCTTTAATTTTAATAAATGGTGTATGTATTGCAATTAATTATTAATATTTTAATTGAACACTCACCTAAAGGATTATTAGGAACACCATACTAATACTGTGTTTGACCCCCTTTCGCCTTCAGAACTGCCTTAATTCTACGTGGCATTGATTCAACAAGGTGCTGAAAGCATTCTTTAGAAATGTTGGCCCATATTGATAGGATAGCATCTTGCAGTTGATGGAGATTTGTGGGATGCACATCCAGGGCACGAAGCTCCCGTTCCACCACATCCCAAAGATGCTCTATTGGGTTGAGATCTGGTGACTGTGGGGGCCATTTTAGTACAGTGAACTCATTATCATGTTCAAGAAACCAATTTGAAATGATTCGAGCTTTGTGACATGGTGCATTATCCTGCTGGAAGTAGCCATCAGAGGATGGGTACATGGTGGTCATAAAGGGATGGACATGGTCAGAAACAATGCTCAGGTAGGCCGTGGCATTTAAACGATGCCCAATTGGCACTAAGGGGCCTAAAGTGTGCCAAGAAAACATCCCCCACACCATTACACCACCACCACCAGCCTGCACAGTGGTAACAAGGCATGATGGATCCATGTTCTCATTCTGTTTATGCCAAATTCTGACTCTACCATCTGAATGTCTCAACAGAAATCGAGACTCATCAGACCAGGCAACATTTTTCCAGTCTTCAACTGTCCAATTTTGGTGAGCTCGTGCAAATTGTAGCCTCTTTTTCCTATTTGTAGTGGAGATGAGTGGTACCCGGTGGGGTCTTCTGCTGTTGTAGCCCATCCACCTCAAGGTTGTGCGTGTTGTGGCTTCACAAATGCTTTGCTGCATACCTCGGTTGTAACGAGTGGTTATTTCAGTCAAAGTTACTCTTCTATCAGCTTGAATCAGTAGGCCCATTCTCCTCTGACCTCTAGCATCAACAAAGCATTTTCGCCCACAGGACTGCCGCATACTGGATGTTTTTTCCTTTTCACACCATTCTTTGTAAACCCTAGAAATGGTTGTGCGTGAAAATCCCAGTAACTGAGCAGATTGTGAAATACTCAGACCGGCCCGTCTGGCACCAACAACCATGCCACGCTCAAAATTGCTTAAATCACCTTTCTTTCCCATTCTGACATTCAGTTTGGAGTTCAGGAGATTGTCTTGACCAGGACCACACCCCTAAATGCATTGAAGCAACTGCCATGTGATTGGTTGATTAGATAATTGCATTAATGAGAAATTGAACAGGTGTTCCTAATAATCCTTTAGGTGAGTGTATATATATATACTACCGTTCAAAAGTTTGGGGTCAGTAAGATTTTTAATGTTTTTAAAAGAAGTAGCTTCTGCTCACCAAGGCTGCATTTATTTGATTAAAAATAGAAACAAAAACAGTAATATTGTGAAATATTATTCCAATTTAAAACAGCTGTTTTCTATGTGAATGTACAGTAAAGTGTAATTTATTCCTGTGATCAAAGCTGAATTTTCAGCATCATTACTCCAGTCTTCAGTGTCGCATGATCCTTCAGAAATCATTCTAATATGATGATTTGATGCTCAAGAAACATTTATAATTATTATCAATGTTGAAAACAGTTATTTAATTTTTTTTATTTCATGATGCTATGATGAATAGAAAGTTCAAAAGAACAGCATTTTTTTTTTTTTATCATATTGTTTGACCACTAAACAAAATTTTATTTAATTTATCCTTTTTTCATAGAATTCCTGACTACATGGATCCCTGCCTATTTATTTATTTATTTATTTATTTTGTAACTGTGTCATCCATTGTAACTTGTCTTTGCTTCCACAAATAGTTTATTTTCTCTTGCCATCTCATGATTCTGCTGTTCCCCTGAGTCCAGCCGTCGGATATCTCTGCAACTCTTTGATTCGTTTAATGAAGGGGCTCTCTCTGTTAAAGTGGACACACGCGTGTGACAATTATCTGTAAATCAGACTGCATAGCACCCCAGCTGTGCTCTCATAGTCTCACGCTGACACACCATATGCAGCCTTCTAATCTGAATTAATTATAGCCACTTGTAAAGCAACTACATGCTAAAAATGTGTGTGTGTGTGGGGGGGTTCTACAGGTTTCTCATAATCATAGCAGGCACAGCCACATTGCTGAGAGATGCATTAGTGTCTCAGATATTCATTATGCAGGCAGAAGCTCTATTCCAAAAAACTAGGCTGCTCCCTTCTAAGGGGCCTTTCACGTTCTTGCAGTTTAAAAAAAGTTCGAGTGCAATGGAATGGAACAAAGCACAGGTATCTCAGATGCACTTTTAAAACTTGAACTGACTGGCTAGACACGTCGCCTTGAAAATGCTGCAAAAAGACGGCAGGATGCATCGCTCCACCTAAAGATGTCCGTCTAGCACATGTTTAGATGTGTCTAGTGCACACAAATGCTAACACAGCATCCTAACTGAAACGGTAGCTCATAACTGACTGATTTGGAATGGCGCCGCTAAGTCTAATAGCATGAACACCCATCGATATTGGGTACATTTGTCAATTTTCAATCGCATTACACAATTTTTATCAATACTTTTCACTTTTGAATTGAATAGGCAGTAAATTAGCATATTTATAATATATATTTCTCTCATTTTGTCTTCTGTCTCAGGCGTGTTTTTGTAATGCATTCTTGGAATGACTTCTTCCTGAAGGATATGCAATGCTGCCATTTGGTCAGTGTTTATTGTAAATCTCATACATTTCTTGCCAGCCAACCAACACACACTAACACCAACACACAGTAACCAACCAACACACATCAACCAACCAACAAACACACACCAACATCAACCAACCAACAAACACACGCCAACATCAACCAACCAACAAACCCACGTCAACACCAACCAACCAACCAACCAACCAACCAACTAACCAACACATACCAACCAACAAACCCACGTCAACACCAACCAACCAACCAACCAACTAACCAACACATACCAACCAACCAACCTACTAACCAACACATACCAACCAACCAACTAACACACACCAACATTACCAACACACACCGACACGCACATAAGCTTATTTATTTAAATCTCTACTTTGAGTGTGTGCCAATGATGCCTTAAAATGCTGTCTTGGTAGGCAGCTAACTAGGTTTAACAGACCTGGGATGTTCCCCAGTGATGCTGCCTAAATGCTGTGAGAGTTTAAGAAATAAGCAGTTGATAAGAGTATCTTGGGATCACAATCTTAAATGTGAGTTGACCCGTGGTAACACGCTGACATGATGTCTGGCCTTGAGCTAATTGAAAGAATACGAGCAATTTTAGAGCCTTGACTTTGGTTGCACAACAGACCCTGTCCTCCTCATGGGTTTTGCCCTGATTCATTGTTCACTGTGTCAAATTGAGGTTATTTCAAAGCTGGCAATAGGACTCCATGTTTGCCCATGTCCTTCCATAACCTTAAGCCTCCATAAATTTGAAAAGCTGAATAGGAATAAAAGAAGTAGGTTGCTTATTTTCCAAATAAACTGTTTGTTCTCTGAGTTTATGTATGGGGAGCTGCTATAAACTTTGCCTCAGTAGGGCACAGCCGTGTAACTTTCCTAGTCACGACTTGACATTGATTTACATTGGATCGTGGCCATTAGTGGAGTGTTTACAAAAGATGATCGTGTTGTCCTTAGAGATGTAATAAGTAGTGCTTGGTGCTAAGTAAATCAAAAACCTATCAAAAACTTGTCCGCGATCCAGACTACCACTGCAATATTGCTGTATCACTGTTATTAATATAACTGGGAATAAAAAGGCGATTTGCCATTAAGTATTACTGAACGCTGGGTATCACTATCAGACTGAGAAGTTTCATCTGCGTGGTGCTCTGCTTCGAGTCGACAGAAAGTACATCACAGTGGTGGGATTTTGGCACTGGTGAATGTGGTGTATTAAATATTAAGAGTCCTTGGAGATAAAATTGGAATAAATTGGACACGTCCTGTATTTTAAATAATTAAAGGGAGGTATTCCATAGATAAAAAAAGGGGCCTATATTATTAACTCCATGAATTTTCTTTCAAAAAGCATGTTTAACCCCACTGCAGTGAAAACATTACACTGCTGCAGCAAAGGGGAGGTAAGTAGTGTAAAATATATATAAAGTAGACTTTTGCCTTTGCATTTTTTGAACATTGATGCATTTGCTGTGATGTTTTTTTTAAGAGGCTGTCATTGCTATGTTAATGCTTAGGGGTTCTGATAGTTTCTTGAGTGTTGCTATGCAGTTGCTATGATGTTAAGGAGGTTTCCAGGATGTTGCTATGCAAATTGTAAGGTGTTCTGAATAGTTTGTAGAATGTTGCCATGCAGTTGCTATTATGTTTTGGGGGTTGTCAAGGTGTTGCTATGCAAATACAAAGTTGTTCTGATAGTTTTTAGAGTGTTGATATGCAGTTGCTATAATGTTTTGGGGGTTGCCAATGTGTTGCTATGATGTTATGCAAATACTAAGTTCTGATTAGTTTGTAGAGTGTCAATATGCTGTTGCTATAGTGTTAAGGGGGTTGCCAAGGCATTGCTATGTGGTTGTGCTAAGGTGTTCTGAATAGTTTTTAGAGTGTTGCTATGCAGTTGCTATTATGATGTGGTGGTTGCCGTGACTATGCTATGTGAATGCTAAGGATATGACTAATTTTAGAGCATTGCTATGTGGTTTCCATGATGTTGTGGGGCATTGCTATGTGAATGATACATTTTAGACTAGTTTTTACAGTGTTGCTATGCACTTGTTCTGATGTTTCTCAGTTGTTGTTTTTTATTTTCATCCGTGTGTTGTGAATCACAAGTCTGATAGTTTAGAAACTATCTTAATTATTCGCAACATTGAACAGTGATGCTTGACTTACCATTGATATATTCAAAAGAATATTTTCTTGTTAAAATATGAAAATAATATTTAAAATTGTTTATTTTAATTAAGAAAATAAATTGCCATTGCACATTTGAGGCTATGGACAAAAAGACTCGTTCATTCATTTGTTCGTTCATTCATTCTTGAAGTAGCGTAGTCCGTACCTCCAGGCATATTGCTGAATAAATGAATTTAATTGTAGAAAATATCCACACCACTGAGCACCCATTCTTGTTAATGTGACAACTGTTCTGTGACACAAGAAAAAATTCTCCTGGTGTTACAAGACATTGTTTGCCTTGTCAAACAAATTATGCCACATTTCCTTGCAATTCACACAGCGACATTCTGTTATGCTCACAAAAGAGCACATTTTCTGGAGGAAAGGAATACGTCAAGCTTAGAAAATGAAATAATTTAGTCTTTCTATTGTTTTTATCTATTTGTTTATGTATTTATTTATTTTACTTTTCTGATCCTGCCCCCCTTAGTTTAAGTTTAAAATGTAAAAAAAAATATATATAATAATAATTGAAATGCACAATATACATACATACTACTTGTATTGTGCTTTGTGTCCTTTTAAAGCTTGGCAGAAGTGAATCTTATTGAAAATCTGCTGATTTTAGAGTGTAATTTTGCTTCATGATGCCTCTTAGTGCATTAAATTGGGGCACATTGAAGAACTGAATGCAAGTGCACCTACTGTGTCAAACATGTGGGAAGAAAATCCATATTTGAACATTCAGAGCCATGTGCTGTGCAAAGCCTGGTCTCCATTTTCAGTTGTGATTGGTCTCATTTTTATGGGAAACAGTTTTAGGCTATAAAACCTAACCAGGGACTGGATATGCTGTGTGCATATGTGGTTTGTGTGTCTAATGTTAAGATGGGATTTCAGGCTTCATTATACAGTATCAATTCTTTATAAGAATTATCTACAGTAAAACTGCACATACATTTTACAAAAAAGTGTTTTTTTAAAGTTATTTTTGCATAAAGCTGCTTTACAGCAGAATTGAATCATTTTGGCATAATTGATCGTTGTTTCCCCGTTTAACAATGTAAATCTGTACTGTATAAAGTGCTATATACATAAAGGTGACTTGACTACAGTAGTTAAGCCAACCATGATTTCCAAATAATGCACTTTAAAAGACATTGTGTGGACATTTTGGAGATACGTACATAAACTCTTTTGCTCTCAAAGGACTAAAAATCCCATCAAGACCATTATTTTTAAATTAAATTAATCCTTCTCATTTAATGCTTCACTGCGAATAGAAAAGTCATTATAACAGCAACAGTGAATTTTTTTTATTTTTTTGGTAAAAATTACTCTCAGGTTAACCAGTCATGATGCAGAGTCACAGCCCGTTAAAGTGTTTCTCCCTCAGTGGGATGGTTCGTTAGGCAGCAAATTCAGTGAAATGTATTTTATTTTAACATTTTATTCAGAAATGAGGTCCTGTCTGACATTACAGCATCAATGTCATAGAGTTAATATGATTACAGCGGACAAAACAATAACGGTGTTTAATTACAATGAGTTACTTGAACACTAATGCAAAATGTGACACGTTTTTAGTATGTTTACCTACTAGCCTTATGTTTACACAGAATTGTTTACATACACAGATGATACGACAAATTTGCGAGTGAACAGCGGCAGATGGTATTTCCCATGAGTCAATGCGTTGCTTTCATTAAAGGGTGGAAGATGGCAAGTGTGTGTGTGGTAGTGCATGCTGGCATGGAAATGAGAGCGTATCCCCTCTCAGATGTGGCTCACCTTTGGTTCATCAGCAAAAGCTTGTAAATGAGAAGTGTTTGATCTGTATGATGGGCCGGTGGGGGTTGGAGATGAGAGGTTTGCTGTGTGGTAATCTGCTTTGATTAAAACTAATTAGCTTGAATAATAACTGCAGCAAATCTTTTAGCACTCTGGTGAAGAGTCGTCAAAAGTAACGTGACGGGTTAGGATATGAGGTCAAAGTCATTTTAGGAGTGTGTAACAGTACACATGTTTGTCCCAAAAAAAATTTATTTCAGTAATTAATAGTACTTAGTCGAATGCGGTATTTCACTATTTGCTAATAAGTAACTACTATTTTTTTCATACCTCCCGGAGACTATTAAGAACTAAATGTTCATAATTATTGTAAATAATGCATAATTAATTATAAAGTGAAGGTAATGGTAACCCTGGTAGCCAAAACAGTTCGGCCGGATAATGGCCCAGATCCAGCAGGCCAGAAGAAATAACTCAGCCTGGTTGCGGTTGCCGGATTCGGGATGGACGCGGGATGAATGACGCCCCAGAATCGGCCTAAATACACTGGCCCGAGTCCGGCTGCCAAAACTGAGAGCTCCGGCACTCGGCTAACGATGGCTCTGGTCCCAGCGACAGATGGAGCGACACATCGGCTGGGTGATTTTGGTCGCATCAAATGGCACCACAATCCCGAGTACCCGATCAAGCTAGGGCGTTCCCTGTAGGCGACGCGCGCCGTCTTCGCCTAGATGGCGTCGGAAGTGAGCTAGGGCTCCCTGCCCATGGACGGGGCAGGCTAAAGAAGCTAGTCCAAAGGATCCGATTGGCCACCATCAACATCGGCACACTGACCACACGTAGCCGCGAACTGGCTGACATCCTCAAGAACCGCCGCATCGACATCGTGTGCATACAAGAGACGAAATGGAAGGGTACAAAAAGCCAAGGACAGCGGCGAAGGATACAAACTCAGCTACTACGGTATCAATCCGAAGCAAAATGGAGTCACAGTGGCCGTCAATCAGCAATTCCGGAACCAGATCACCGATGTCTCGAACATCTTGGACCGCATTATTTCCATCAAGATTGTCTCCGGCTCAATCACCATCCGTGTCATCTGCTGCTACGCCCCCCAAACTGGCTGCACCGACGAGGACAAGGATGAATTCTGGGAAAACCTGGATGCACATCTGCGGATTGTGGAACCAGAGGAGTACTTGTTCATCGGTGGAGACCTAAATGGGCACGTAGGATCAGCGAGACATGGCTACGAACAAGTACATGGTGGACGGGGGCATGGTACCCACAACGACGATGGCCAAGTGCAGCAGTGGAACGACCACCTTGGCGAAAGCTGCCTCAAGCTCAACCTGGATAAAACGGAATACATGGAAGGTGGCGCCCAAACCGACAGCACAATCACCATCAATGAGAAGGACCTGAAGAAAGTGGAGAAGTTCAAGTACCTTGGCTCCACCCTCTCGGCTAATGGTGACAGCCTTCCAGACACCAGAGCAAGAGTCAACGCTGCCTGGATGAAGTGGCGCCAGGTCACTGGTGTCCTCTGTGATCGACGCATGCCCACCCACCTCAAGGCAAAGGTTTACAAGACGGTAGTCCGCCCAGTCGCCCTCTATGGAGCAGAATGCTGGCCTGCAACCACCAAACACGAACAGGCCCTCCACACGATGGAGATGCGTATGCTCAGATGGACATTGGGACTGACCCGACTGGACCACGTTACGGATGAGGATGTCAGGAAGATCATGGGAGTAGCACCAATCACGGAGAAGATGCGAGACGCCCGCCTCCGATTGTATGGCCGTGTGATCCGAAGTGACGAAGAGTCAGTGGCGAGAAGAGCACTGCGGCTCAGCCCTGAGGGGAAAAGGCCACGTGGAATATATATTTACTAAAACTGTATATGTATACTGTATATACATCCACAATCATCAACATCACATTGGTTGTTGATTGCACTGGCTACCCACTAGTAATGACTTAGGTATTACCAAATCATTCAGAGGGAATTTCTCAGTATTCCAAAGTGAAAAGAATACTTTCTAAAGTGAATTTCACTTTAGAATACTAATTCAAACAATTAGTAATTCCTTCTAATGGATTGGTAATACTTGAGTCTTTACTAGTGGGTTATCATTACCTTCACTTTAGAATTAATTATACATTATGCATTATTCATATTAATTATGAACCTGTGTGTAGTCCGGTGGGAGGTATGAACAAAAATAGTAGTTACTGATTAACTAATAGTGAGCAATGCACTATTGCTTAATAACTTCTTGTCAGATAATAGTAGTAGATTGTTAATATTGCATTGTTCCTGTGTAGTTATTCATTAATAACAGTATTCTAAAGTGTTACCAACCAAATCATAAAAAAAATAAAAAACTGACTTCAAAACTGAGATATGTTTCAAACCATAATTGTTGTGTACATAAGGCCGATATCTTAATGACATAAGCAACAACAGGTGCATTTACTGGCAGTAACAATTTGTTTATTTGTTTATTTTTTAACAATTTATTTTGCACTATATTTGCCAATTCATCTTAAGCATGAATAAAAATAAATAAAAAGTAAATAAAAAATCAAGTGGAAAATGCTAGCTCAAACCTTTAAGTCAATCTAAAATCAGAATTTACCATATATAATTGCCTATGCATGTTCCTGGTATTTTTGTGCTTAATTCATTAGTGTAATTTTTTTATTGTCTTCACAATCCTCTATCAAAATTTTTGTTTTTTTTATTATTATTATTAATGCAAAAGTGCCAGTATCACAAAGTACACAGTGACATAGTTCTTACATCTTTGGAGTTGATGGAGTTAAAATAAAGTTTCACCAAAGCTCTGCTTCTGAAGCAACTTTCTCACAAGACATTTGGTACTTTTCAATACCTTCATTTAAACAATCCAATACATTGCCAATGGCTAAAAGCATGTTTTACATGTATGCATTTGGCAGACGCTTTTATCCAAAGCGACTTACATTGCATTTCAAGGTACACATTTACATTCTAAACAGTTCTTGCTTTCTCTGGGAAGCAAACCCATAACCTTGGCGTTGCAAGCGCCAACGTTCTGCTGTTTGAGCTACAGGAAAGCTTTTATTTCACATTTCTATTTTTAAGTGAATTTCCTGCTTCATTTGGAAGTAAAATGGGAAGGGCATTAAACATATTACTTAATGTCGCAAAAAAGAGCACTTAATTGCTTTTTGGTACTTATGGTACATTTACTACTTATGGTTAAACGTGTGTGTGTGTGGTGCACAGCTGAGAGCTAAATTGTAATCCCCAGTCAATCCATTAGCATTCAACCGATGCAAAATGAAGCAACCATTACCCTCTAACCTGTTTTCTTCCTGTTTTATACAACATAGCTGTCTTTACAAAAGTCTTCTTTAAGTCTGCGGTGCTAATTTTGGATGTACAATGTATATCATATTCAAAAAGTACCCCAGGCGATCTGGGACCATACGTCTGTGTCAGAAACTCCAGTATGCCCTGTTCTTCCACTAATTATCCAGAGCCTCATCAATTTTCAACCCGTCATGTCTGGGTGAGTTGAGTCCCAGTACAATTTTAGATCTTTTTGAACATCCATCTGGCCAAGGAAACCTGCCTACACAATTCTAAAATCTGCTGATAAGATAAGACGCTCCAAATTGTCTGTTTATTCATGCAAGTGTGCATGCATGCATATCTACAGAGCCCCAAAAGGGACATGGTGGTCAAAAAATAAATAAAAATGAGATAAGTCAATATCAATAGGAAAAAATAATAAGTCAATATCTTTGCGTTCTCTCGCAAATGTTTTCCGTTCCAAAAAGAAACTGCGTTTCTCACCGGAACGCAAACATTTTTGCAAGGGTCTGCAATATTTCTCGGGGGAACGCAAAACATTTGCGAGAGAACGCAAAATCATTGACTTATTATTGTTCCTCCATCTTATATTTGTTTTCCTTCACAATGTCCCTTTAGGGGCTCCTTACATATCAATGTATGAAATTACTGTTTTATATTTGCCCCTTTAACTTCTAGGGCCCTATTTTAACAATCTGAAACGCAAATATCAAGCGCGAAATGCAAGTAACTTTGTGGGCGGGTCTTGGGCGCTGTTGCTATTATACCGGCGGGATAACAACAAGTCCACCAGGCTGAACCCTATATTGAATATTTGGTCTCACATTAAACTCAAACGAACTGGGAGCTATTTCTCAACTACTCATGAACAGTATGAAGCTATTAGCATTGAGTATTGGAACAACCCTGACTTTTCTTTCTGATAAATTGGTCATTTGTGGGATGCAAGCCATTCTGAAATATTCTCGTGTACTCCAAAGCATTATACGATTTTTGGGGTGCGGACTGATGGGGCAGTGAACCCGAGGTTACCCCGTGAGTCAGTCCTAGAGCTCCTCCTGTCCAATTTTAGGGGTAATCCGGGTCCATCGGAGACGTCCAATAGATTTCGTAAGCACCAAAAGAACACCACAGACACAGTGTAATCACCATGGGGAAATCTATGATACACCGGTGTTTTGCCAGAGTAGAAGTTTACAGTATCTATGTATCATGTTTTTACTCTTTTAATAACTGTATCATATATCTCTTTTCATTTATTTTATAACTGTTTTAATTTTACTTGCTTTTATTTTGTGATTATTTTAATTCCTTTCTGTAAAGCACTTTGAATTGCCATAGTGTATGACATGTGCTATATAAATAAACTTGCCTTGCCTTTCTGTAAAAAGTTGTCTGCAAGTTGGGGAAGGCTATTCCATGCTAAGTTACTTTATCTACAGTATTTGTGCAATTATTGTGCTAATTGGACAAGTGATTTGTGATTAAAATGGTTAAGACCATTAAAAGACCACTAAATATTTTGCCATTTTTGGCTTGGCCCATTTCTATTTTTTACTTTGCCCAGGAGTGTACGGGTCAACTAACTCTTAGAGTATTATGAAGAGGCAGAATATGCAGCCCGATCTCATTCCAAGGCCTCATATACTGACGCTTTTGACATTTCGTCTACATCCAACGCACATGGCACCCTTTAGCATCAGTATGAGACGCAGATAGATATGGGCCAGAAGGCGCCTCCTAGCGGTCTAACCCTAACCCTACCCCAGACCTAAACCTACCGAACAAAGCTCCGTGCGTGTCATATTGACGCTAAAGGGTGCCATGTGCGTTGGATGTAGACGAAATGTCAAAAGCGTCAGTATATGACGCCCAAGGATGAGAATGCGTTGGAATATGACGATTCAAAACACATAGTTTAAGAAGAATCCAAAAGGTAATCAACACAGGGCTTATGACTAACACATACGCTCATATAAACGAGAACGGACAAACATTCAGTGAAGGTGACAAACTTAAATACACATTTTGATGAACTAAATGACGAACAGCTGTGATGAATGAATGTCCATGGTTACGGGAATGAGAACAAAGGAAACGTCACTGAAGACAAACAAAATAAAAGTCCATGAAAGTGAAACTATAACTGAACATAAACATGACAAGTAGTGTGTCTGTTGGGTGAGCATCAAAATAAAGTGTTGGCAGATATAAAGAAGACAGTTTACTAATACTCTAATGAGAGTTAGTTGGCATGTAGTTGCAAAGTTATTTATAGTACATTTAAGTAGAATGTGGACCATCGAAATAAAGTGTTACCAAGCAAAATATATAAAACACATGCATATGAACCACAGAGCATGTCCAGTAATTCAGTTTGCATTTACATTAAGGCATTTAGCAGACACTTTTTATCCAAAACGACATTTGTCATGGTGCCAACAATATTCATAGTGGACAATGTCAGGTTTATTAGAAAGATATAGTAAACAAGATAGATCATTCAATTAATTTGATAATTTAATTGAAATAAATCGTTAATCTGAATTACAGCTGTTATGAATTCATATTGATGTAGTAGCAGTATATAATAAACATCATAACACAATAAACACTCTGCTAGAATGCATTTCACATTGCTATAAAAATTCACCTGATAAATTAGTCATAGTAGATTTCGATACAGCCGGTTTTGGCAGTCGTTGTTTGGAGTGTTCCCTTCAGTCGTTGTTTTTTAGTCAACAACAACAAAACAATTAATAGTAGCTACACATTCAACAGCACTCACCTCTGACCTCTGACCTCTGCTGCAGGTCAGTATGGTGTCTGCAGAAGCTCTTAATTGTTATACTATAGTGGAAGGAACTGCTTTGTGCTCTTTCAGTTTGCCAGAGCAGGACGTGTCCTGAACTTGTTATGAGGTGTTGTTAGAAACAACTTTTTTTTATGGTTGGAATGTAATGTTAATCTAAGCTGATGTACGGTCACAGGCGCATAGCATCAGCTATTTTACAGTGGCTTTAAATGTGCCTCCTTCAATCAGTCTGAAACTATCTGCTACATTTTCTATTATCCCGCAAATAGGTGTCCCAAAAGGAAGACCTGAAAGTTTCCTTTGGTCTAATTTTAAAACCGTAACATTGCAGATTCCTGGGTGAATGCTCTAAAATAAACTAATAGATGTCTGTTTCGTAAGAGTCTGCAATGCAGCAGTGACTTTAATCAAGGTTATCATAACCTATGGTTCTTTTGGAAACTGTATACCATAAAGTTTATAATCAGTTATATCCAAAGGCATATTTGTAAATCTTATAGTTATGGCTTGCATTTCTAACTACCTGAAATACACAAACCTTTGACGGGTATTGTCGAAAAATTGTCTTTGGTAATTGAAATAAAGCTGAAAATAAATAAATAAATACATTAGATGAAAAACCTAAAAAAGTGTAAGTTAAAATAAGTTTAAGATGTGCTTAAATTACTAAAACTAAAACTGCAAAGCAAAATAGAAATGTAAATAAAACTTAAAATGAAAACTCAAAATCTAAAAATAAAAGATGAATCAATACTGTAATACTATTTAAATAAAAACAAATAGCATTGCCTGTGACGCACATCAGTTGAATTACATATTAACCCTCAGGTTGTGTTCGGGTCATTTTGATGTCCAAATTTTGATTTGCTATGTCCAAAAATACTATTACTAAAACTAAACTAAAACTACTCAACCAGGGTATAACTAGTTCCCAAATTCTTTTGAGAATCTTTGTATTTTTTTCAAACATGATCAGCCTACAAAAATTGCTAATACATCTCCCATTACTCTATATTATCACCAGATATTGGATTCAATCTTCTTGTCAGCTTGTTTTCTTTAAATTAGCACAGGTTGTGTATTCATTTTTGGATCTGATTGATCTTAGGCCTCATTGGCCCCATTGATCTGAGCTTATATTGGTCAAAAATGACCGTCCATTGAAAATGAAGGAGCATGTTCACATATTTACATGTGCACTTGCAAAGATAAACGCCTCAGACCTGTATATGTGTGGATATATGCACACTCACGCTACCACACACACACACATTCATGTACATAAACAAACTATTTTGAGTATTACAGGCTTTCTTTTACACAGAGATGAACATCATCCTCAGATCAATGAGGCCCGCGATCAGTCAGTTTCAAAAATACATATGAAACCTGTCCTAATTGAAAGAAAACAAGTTGATAAAAAAGATTGAATCCAACATTTGGTGATAATAGCATAGATTTAGAAGCTATGTTTTTGTAGGCCGGTCATTTTTGACCAGGAACACCACGAGTGTGACTTTATTCCACTTCAAAACAAACATGCTGGGTAAACATTAAAGCACACTAGTGTGATGAACTGTGCACATTTGTTCCATGTTTTGTTGAATATTGAATAATTTATCCACAAATGTTTTTTTTTTCTCACTCAAAAACTGAGGTGCATAAGCTCAGATCAATGAGGCCTACGATCAATCAGTTCCAAAAAGAAATACAAAACCTGTCCTAATTGAAAGAAAACAAGTTGAGAAAAAGATTGAATCCAATATTTGATGATAACGAGAGATTTAGAAGCATTTTTAAAAGGCCAGTCATTGTTGACCGGGAACACGAAAGGTGATGCATGGTTTTCAACACAGCACGAACCCACATTGCTTGGCAATCAGAAACAGCTTGTGGTTTGCATAATGAACTATATAAAACCTGGTGGACGTCATCATAGCTAATAACATCCCTTGCACTATGGTATAATTGCTGTTATAGCTTATTGTTTCATATCCACCAAATCAGGCACTTCTGAATGATAATATGAGCTGGCAATGAGCCAATTCTGTCCAAAAGCTATAGGCAGATTTATTAAAGCAAAATGCTATAGGCAACCACTATGACATTTCTCATGATTCAGCAGTAAGCTGTCACTTCTCTGCTGTTGTACCATCCATGCCGATGCCATCTGCAACTACTCTGATGAATCCTACCTGAAAGAGCTGCATTTTTCCCTCCCAAATACTTTTTTCTCCTAGCTCTTCTTTTTTTTTTCTGTCAATGTGCCATCCAGTATTTATGAGAATGTTTCTTTGATTGTGCTTGAATACCAGCAGGCGATATTACATCTGGTGCATTTGCCACATTGGAAATGTAAAGTCAAATTGATCGCGTTGCACTGTGGGATACAGCAATTTGGCATAATATGCGTAATAATCATACGATATCAATCCAATTTCAAGTATTATGTTAGTATGCTGTTCCAAACATAGCCCTTATTTGTCAGATCCGGTGTGAGACAGCAGTGAATTTGTTCTCCTTGTCATAGTGTATCCTCTGGGAATTCTCTGAGCTCATGAACTGGAAGCTCCTGTTTGAAGAGGTTGGTTAATTAATTCATTCAACACTTCATTCGCTTTGTAGACTGATTTCACTGGAACTAAAATGTCTACCCTCAGGACATGCCATAGGGGTAAATTGTAGCAGGCGTGTTGTTCTCCTGTTGTTTTGGAATAATAATGAAGTATCGCATATTTGATTTCAGCAGGATATTTGTGTAAGTACTCACATAGCAACTCATCTGGAGTTTTTTGGTGTCATTCAATGTCAGTAAGTAGTCATTTAGCAGAGTCATTAATACTCCAGTCGTCAGTGTCACATGATCCTTTCCGAAATCTTTCTAATATGCTGATTTGCTGCTCAAGAAGCATTTTGTATTATTATCAATGTTGAAAACAGTTGTGCTGATTGATATTCATGTGGAAACTGTGATACACTGCCATTCAAAAGTATAACTAAATAGATCAATAGTGACACTGAAGAAATTTATAATGACACTCATTTTTTTTCTTCTTTCTACTCATCAATAAATTCACGGTTTACACAAATATTAAGTAGCATAAAACTGTTTTCAATATTTATTATAATAATAAGAACACAACAGTTATTAATTGAGTACCAATAGTAATTGATAACAAATGAATAGCAAATCAGCATATTAGAATGATTTCTGAAGGATCATGTGACACTGAAGACTGGAGTAATCATCCTGAAAATTCAGCTTTGATCACAGAAATAAATTATATTTGAACACATATTTTAAAACAGTTATTTTAAATTGTAATAATATTTCACAATATTACTGTTTTACTGTATTTTTAATCAAATAAATGCAGCCTTGGTGAGCATAAGAGACTTATTTCAAAAATAATAATTTTCAGGGCTTGACGGCAACCGGTTTTTTTTTTGGTTTCGTTTTTTTGCTAAACATCTCTGTGTGTGCGTGTGTGTGTGTGTGCGTGTGTTTTTTTGTGTATTCCTTTGCCAACATGCTAACACTCCACTTCCATGTCAGTTGCACCTAATATACATCTTCACCATACGAATAAAATCGTCATGTTTCACCTTAAAGAGCCATTCAAAGGCCTAAACATTTTTTGAGCAATTACTCCAGGGAGTTTGGTTATCTGATCCATCTATTTTCTGTCAGTTCTCATCTGACCTCTCTCATACCGCGAAATACCAGAACATGCCATCATGTTAACTGAAACCCATCAATGTGGAGAATTCAACCACTTCCTCATGCTTGAAGTTGCTTGGTTGAAACAATAGTTCACCCAAAAATGATTGTCATTATTTACTTAGCCTCATGTTGTTCATTCGTTTTCTCAACCGCAGCTCTAAAATCTCATGATGCCAAATGACTATTCTCCTTGGCATGCAAAGATATCGTATGGCAAGTCACATGGTCTACTTTGTGATGCTTTTTGTCCTGCAAATGGTTTCATTGTTTCACAGAAGAAGAAAAAAAAAAATCATATGTGTTTGGAATGACATGATGGTGAAATACATTTTTGAGTGCACACAGTACAAAAGTATTGCATGTACACATCATAAAATATAATTAGCTGTATTTTTGACTGTTTTTACACCGTCGTTCAAATAAGCTGATGTCATTCTAGGTGATTAAATGAGCGAGTCTGTTCTTTTCTCTTTCTTAGGCCAAATAAAGCTTTCAGAAGATGAAATGTAAAAATAACTCCTCATTTGTGTTATGATAAATCTTTGTAGTTATTTTTACGTTTTGGTTCTTTGCAATCAGAAAATGCAATCCAGATGACAAACATATCTCTCTCTCTCTCTCTCTCTCTCTCTCTCTCTCTCTCTCTCTCTCTCTCTCTCTCTCTCTCTCTCTCTCTCTCTCTCTCTCTCTCTCTCTCTCTCTCTCTCTCTCTCTCTCTCTCTCTCTCTCTCTCTCTCTCTCTCTCTCGGAGTGATTAAAACATATGCGCCTCATATCCGTTCTTTGTTTGCTCGGTCGAAATAAACGCTGCTTTCATCTGCCTTCCAGGCCAATAGCCAAGAATACACTCTAATTTCTCACACTCTTTGAATTATTTTGGACCCAACCATTCAGGTTACTTTTTTTTATATATAATTAGGGTAAATTGGTGAGTACAACTGTCAAGATTTTCAGCGGGTAACAAAAAGACTTTAAAATACTTGGGATATAGTATATAAGTTATATGAACTCATTTTATGCTGTTGTTTTTTTTTAACGCTTTGACTGCCCCATTTCCTATCCACTTTCAATAAATGGGGAAAAAAGCAGCATGGACATTTTTCAAAACATATCATGTTGTGTTTTTAGAGAAGAATGAAATGAGCGTTACCTCATGCTATTTTTATTCTGTTTAGCCTACATTGATGATTTATTAATTGATGAATCATAGTGGAATGTCTGCTGCAAATATAATTACCATACACCCATGAGGAAATAATTATGCGATTTTACAAGCGAACAGAAATGAATAAAGCAACAGAAGCTAGCATGTGTTTTCAAGAATGCTTAAAATAGCAGAGTAATCTGAATGGCATGTGTTTAGAAATAAATACAATTTCATTCAAAAGTTTGGGGTAAATAAAAGACAGAAATTATATATTTTTTTCCACCAAGGATGCATTAAATTGGTCTAAAGTTACAGCCAAATAACTGTTTTACTATTACAGTAAAAACATGTATAATGTATATAGACCATCCATCCATCCATCCATCCCTAGCCTTGGGG
Organism: Rutilus rutilus; assembly: GCF_951802725.1. Lineage (NCBI taxonomy): Eukaryota > Metazoa > Chordata > Actinopteri > Cypriniformes > Leuciscidae > Rutilus > Rutilus rutilus. The sequence goes on along the minus strand of NC_140210.1, from coordinate 4,944,088 downwards.
AGTATAAGACTGTTTCTTACAAACCCCAAACTTTTGAATGGTGGCATATTGATATTTTGCCTTGTTCACATTGCTCCCAATTTTGATTGTTTTTCAGATGCAATCTTTATGACTGACTTTCTGCACTGTCATTTTGCAAGTAATGAAATCAGATCTGTTTGTTCAGGTAGTGTAGTCAGTAGTCAGTGTAGATAGGTTTCTAGATAGGTTCCCATGATGACTTAAGTGTCAGAAAGATGTCAAGATCCATAGTGTTGTTTTTGATTCCCATAGACAAAGATTAATAGTGCTTTTCCTAAAGATGATGTCTGATATGTCCTTATCTGATCATATTTACAGTATGTCTTTTAAATGCAATCTTTACAAGTGTTGTTCTCTTAGGTTATCAGCTGTATATCAGACTGGTTGTGAAGCAGATACAATGGCATGCATCATCTCTGGAAAATGTGTGAGGTCTAATTCATGCACTAGCACAACCTTATGTGACATAAGATCATACAACTGTGTAGCCATGTACACACATTGGATATATCAAGTTGACACACCATCTATTAGCATTAGCTCATGTTAACCCATCAAACAAGACCTAGGGCTACTCAAGGTAATGTGTTGACTTTTGAGATTAATTAAGTTAACACTGCTAAGTGTGTTTACACATTTACCTAATTTGACATTTAAAAGGCTGCACTATTCTTCAAAGAAGGCTTAAGCATGCTTTATTCTATAAAGCCTTCTAAACGGCTTTATACATCTAATCCAAATGAAACATTCGACAAACTTAATCTTTAAAATACGAAAGGTAATATAATTATCATTAAAGCTCAAGGAATAACACCTGAGTCATGCACAATAACATCGGGGGTGCCTGTTAGGGGTAAATAGGGTCGGTTTTGACTCCATGTACACTTTGTAGTGCATTTATTTTGTAATGCATTCAGCTAAAAAAAAATATATATATATATATATATATATATATATATATATATATATACTGATCAAAAAAATTAAGGGAACACTTAAACAACACAATGTAACTCCAAGTCAATCACACTTCTGTGAAATTAAACTGTCCACTTAGGAAGCAACACTGATTGACAATCAATTTCACATGCTGTTGTGCGAATGGAATAGACGACCGGTGGAAATTATAGGCAATTAGCAAGACACCCCCAATAAAGGAGTGGTTCTGCAGGTGGTGACCACAGACCACTTCTCAGTTCCTATGCTTTCTGGCTGATGTTTTGGTCACTTTTGAATGCTGGCGGTGCTTTCACTCTAGTGGTAGCATGAGACGGAGTCTACAACCCACACAAGTGGCTCAGGTAGTGCAGCTCATCCAGGATGGCACATCAATGCGAGCTGTGGCAAGAAGGTTTGCTGTGTCTGTCAGCATAGTGTCCAGAGCATGGAGGCGCTACCAGGAGACAGGCCAGTACATCAGGAGACGTGGAGGAGGCCGTAGGAGGGCAACAACCCAGCAGCAAGACCGCTACCTCCGCCTTTTTGCAAGGAGGAGCAGGAGGAACACTGCCAGAGCCCTGCAAAATGACCTCCAGTAGGCCACAAATGTGCATGTGTCTGCTCAAACGGTCAGAAACAGACTCCATGAGGGTGGTATGAGGGCCCAACGTCCACAGGTGGGGGTTGTGCTTACAGCCCAATACCGTGCAGGACGTTTGGCATTTGCCAGAGAACACCAAGATTGGCAAATTCGCCACTGGCGCCCTGTGCTCTTCACAGATGAAAGCAGGCAGCAGAACGCTGTCCATGGCGTCTCCAGACTCTGTCACGTCTGTCACATGTGATCAGTGTGAACCTGCTTTCATCTGTGAAGAGCACAGGGCGCCAGTGGCGAATTTGCCAATCTTGGTGTTCTCTGGCAAATGCCAAACGTTATTTGTAGTTGTAGGTTGTAGACTCCGTCTCATGCTACCACTAGAGTGAAAGCACCGCCAGCATTCAAAAGTGACCAAAACATCAGCCAGAAAGCATAGGAACTGAGAAGTGGTCTGTGGTCACCACCTGCAGAACCACTCCTTTATTGGGGGTGTCTTGCTAATTGCCTATAATTTCCACCGGTCGTCTATTCCATTCGCACAACAGCATGTGAAATTGATTGTCAATCAGTGTTGCTTCCTAAGTGGACAGTTTGATTTCACAGAAGTGTGATTGACTTGGAGTTACATTGTGTTGTTTAAGTGTTCCCTTCATTTTTTTGAGCAGTGTATATATATAGAGAGAGAGAGAGAGAGAGAGAGAGAGAGAGAGAGAGAGAGAGAACGGATATGAGGTGCATATGTTTTAATCACTCCGAGAGAGAGTGTTATTTATTTTTTATTAATTTACCTTTGTTTTTTGTTTTGTTTTTTCAGTGCATTAAATGATGAGGATGTTAAAGGCTATGTCATGCATTCTGACTTATCGGTTCAGCTGTATCTGTATTTTATAAATCTGATAAAGACTCTCCTGAGATATGAAGGATGCAATTCTATAGGTACTCAACATTAACATGAGATTAGCAGAAACTGTGTTATGTACCCTTGAATATTAAATCAAAAATGACATTTTTATGAATGGAGGCAAATATTTGTTAATTTTAAAACTTGACATTTTAATGCATTTATTGCCCAAACACATGGTATTAATTATTGTAAATAAATTAAATCTATTGATTTGTGTCAGCAAAGGCAAACTATGACCAAGTCTTTCTCGAGTTCTTTCATGAACTGTCTGCTGCTCTCATTATGTTTGTAATAAACAGCGCGTTTCATAAAGCAGAGGTCTCTCACAGTCCTAATGAGGCCTTGTCCAGATGCGACAGACACAGATTGCTCCGGGATAGCACCGGGGTACAGCCACGTGCCCCTCTGTTGCCGGGCGACAGTGTCAGACATAGAGAAGTGCACTGCGAGGACTCCAGTGGGGCACTCAGGGATGTCGGCTACAATCTCCTGTTGTTAAAGATACAAAGTGTGATGTTTTAGCACACCACCTCCCACTGTCACAAGAACATCACACATTCTAAAAGCCCTATTACTGTTACTTATCAACACCCACCATACCACCCACTTCTATTGGCTTTGTGTGTGTGTGTGTGTGTGTGTGTGTGTGTGTGCCTATTGTTCTATCTATCTGTCTGTCTGTCTGTCTGTCTGTCTGTCTGTCTGTCTCTTCCTTTCATTGGCAAGCACTTCATCTTTAGAAAATATAATAGCCTAGTTGCTAAGATTACTAAGATTTTAAGTCAACCGTTCCAGATGAAAAATGGCACTGCAGTTGTTTTAATGAAGTGTTAGTGTGTGTGTTAGAAACACAGAAAGCTGCTAGTGAACAGACAGGAAGTCCATCAAAGTGGTGCCCTGTGTGGCCTCTGACACTCTTCCACAGGTGTTTCTCATTCTGTGAAATGGGAGAAGAAAAGAGGGAATGAAGCTACAATCCTGGCTATAGTTTATGTAATCACCTTCAACTTCAAAGTGTCTTCAAAATGTCACGCTGCAAGCACCTCTATTTCTTTCCTCTTCCTCAAAATGCTCTGAATTTTAAAAATGATGTACTTATTTTTCTGTGCTCTTATCTAGTCATCTGGTTGGTAAATACAAACAGGCACTGACTGATGGATATGTCTAGAATGCTCATTCACTGAAGGACACGATCAAACAAGTCAAGCTTTTCAGATATGAGAGCACTTTGATGAGCCTTCTCGGCCTTTAGCGTGGAGGTATGGCAAGCACACCTATTTTTCTCTTCAATTTTCATGAGAAAATGAGGTTGGTTTGACCTTCTGTGGTATATTGTTTAGCTCTGAGAGAGAGAGAGAGAGAGAGAGAGAGAGAGAGATAGATAGAGAAAGAGAGATAGATAGAGAGAGAGCTTTTCATTTGAATTGCATGCATAAAGCACCGAATACATTCGTAGCCTCTCATGGTGAGGAAAAGGTCTCACAGTTAAGGAACCTATTCATCTCAGAGAGTTCATTTGGATTTTTCCTCCATCTCAGCTGAAGAATATCACGGATTCTGAACTCTTAAGCAATGCAGAGAGGATGAATATGCCGGTTTGGACTAGTGTTGTCAAAAGTATCGACTTCGGTACCAAGCCGTTACTGAAATGTAAAAAAAATGTGACGATACCAGCATTTCCCTCTAGCATTTTGAGCGTCACATTTTACAAATTTCAGTACCGACTTTGTCGATACTTTTGACAATAGGAGGAGACATTTTTAGACTGATCCACCCCGCAGAATATTACGTTATATTTAAGACCTGATTATACTGTATGTGGCTATTCAAGATATATATATTAGAGAAAAAAAAAAAAAAAAAAAAAAAAAATAGAAACCTTAAAAAAAATAAAAAATATATTTTTAGTTATTTGCCAGTGCAACATTTATAATTACAGTTTTTCTCAGTCGCTTTGGTGCATTTCTCACATCACTATTTACATTTGCACAACAGTTAATGCAGTTCTCAAAACAATTAGTACAAACTGCAAAACCTAGTTGATAACCTGCAAAAGCGTGTCACTTGCTCAAAATGGATAGTTCATTCCTCAAAAGCAAGTGTCATCAAGATGAAAAGTCCTGACACTATTGTTTATGAACAAGATAGTCAAATGGCTTTGTCATGTTGTCATTATGACAGTTTACTCTGTAAATGTGTTCCAATGCAAAAAAGTCTGATCCTGGTGACACCTGAAAATGCCCAAGACAGCACTACATACTATTTGCACAGCCATTTGAAAAATACAGTAAAGTTACACATTACTGTATTTAGTGAGGTAACTGAGTACAAGACACTGAATATGTATGTTTCACATTTTTACTGCATATGCTCTTTGCAATTCTAATTTGTTCACAGCATTGTGCAAAAGAAAAAAATACACCCTTATTTACAACAAACATAAACTCCCTTTGGGTAGAGCTGTGCACAACTGTACACAATATCGCAGTACATATTGGAACTGAACATACAACATACATAGTACTGTAATCATTCATGCACATCCAGACGTTCCTCTCTGTCTGGCCACATAATTTCATCTACATCACAGCGAATATCATCTCTAGCTCAACTGCAAATTGTTCAATTTAGGAGACATTTTCAGAAAGAAAAAAAAGATAAAAAAAAAATGTGTAAAATTGGCTTGACAGATTTTGACAACTAGTTCAACATTTTTGTATGTAATGACTCAAGCAATGAAATGAGGATTATTAGTTTTATATGGAATGACTATTCAGCATTCACAAGTATAGTTCATTTTGACTGACATGACATAAGCAAATGATAATGTTATAAAACAGCAGAGAGTTGTTTGAAAGCAATTGATGCATGTCCAAAAGCATTTGCAATTTGTTGGAAGGAATGAGAAACTGCTACTATGATGTGCACAAATGACTAAATGTTGTGGAGGTTGAACTAACTGTTGTGCAAATGTAAATAGTGATGTGAGAAATGCACCAAAGCGACTGAGAAAAACTGTAAAAGAAGTAGTAAAATTACTAATACTAACACTGAAATAAAAATAAAGCTAAGCAGAATAAAACTAATAAAATGACAAAAGCACATAACAAAATGACTAAAAAATAAATTAAATTAAATTAAATGAAAAGTAAAACTGAAAATATAAAAATAAAAACTAATTCAAAATATTGATAAGTTCTGTAATACTATATAAATAAGACCATCTTACCAACATGTAAAGTGACAAACAGTGGTTTTAAGTTCTATTTTAGGTGTTGGTTTATCTGAAACTGTTGACCAGAACACGTGTGTGTGTGTGTGTGTGTGTGTGTGTGTCCTCACCTGCCTGTTCCCCATCTACGTTCACTGTCATTGCCTCCTGTTGCTTTCACTCTGCCATTATCCCCTTATAATTCAATAAAGAGTTGTATTGTTGATACTCTCCAATCTCCCCAGTCTGTGTTCTGGCACAGTCCATATTGTGGATGTCTAGTTCACGGGTTTACTTGAATATATTTGCAAGATTTGTTGCAAATCCAGTGCTTTTCCTCAGAGGTGCTCGTTGTATCAACCGGTTTGTGTAAACAACTCGACTTTCAGGTGGAAAAAGTGTGATTTAACTCTCAGAAGTTGCAGAAAGCCAGCCAATCGAAGTTCTTTTACATTCTGTGTGCAATATGCACCAAGCGGTCAGTGACCAGACTGTGGGCGGTCTGTGGGTGTGACGTCTGAGACTGAGACTAATATGTGCTTGAACAACTGAGCTGTATGGAGATTTTACTCTCACTGGACCTGTAAGGAGCACAGCTGTGGGAGTAAAAGCTCAAAGCGGGAATAAAGTGCATTAAAGCGACGGGAGAACATTGTGTGATGTGCATAAGATTTCAAAAAGTGGATCGGATGTGTTTCAGTCGCTGTGACTGAGAACATATTCCAATTTTTGTATAACGCATGAACGATTTTTTCATTGTGATGTAATTCAACACACCGTAAGCATCGTGTTAACAATGGACTGCAGCATATTTAATAGATTTCTCATGATCTCTTACTGGTTCTAAAGCCTTACTTTTTCTTTTCTTTTTTACTTTTACGAGTAAATGCTGACCATAGCATATATGCAGAACAATTTATGGCAGAGCAGATGTAGTGTGTTGTTTATGGGCTGGCATTCACCCTTTGGGCTCCAATTAGAATATTCGACTATTGCTTATTTAGAGGCACAGGAAGGGCAACGCTATCGGACAAAATGCAAAGCCTCCTAAATGCTAATAGACATGGTCCCAATTACATTTCAAGCTATGGATGTTTGAGCGAGGGGTACATTTTAATTGATATGCTAATTCTTTGAAAAGAAAGTGTAAAGTTTTTCTTTTTCTTTTTTTTTAATCCAAACTTATTTCATTTACCCATAATTTGTTTTGACCTTGTCGCCTGGCACTTTTTCCACTTATTTATATATATATATTATTATTATTATTTTATTTTTTTTACATATAATCGTAAGTATGTGTACACTAGTATTTAGCAATAAACATGCACCTTTCTGAGCACAGACACGGTTCTGACTGTGATATAAGATTATTGGCTAAATGTTTGAGTTCTTTGATATCTACTACATCTTCATGTTTCAGTAGTCAGTGTGTGTGTGTGTGTGTGTGTGTCAAGCAAACTAACATTGTGTGAGAATAAAACATAAATACCAACTGTATTGTCCATAAAACAATCCACTAAGCTGAGTATTTGCAGTTATGTACTCTATAGTTTAAAATGGTTAATCAAAATTCAGTCTGCCTTTTTAATTAAATACAGTAAAACTGCAATATTGTAATCTATAATTTCAATTTAAATAAGTTTTATTTTACTGAATTTCCAGCACCATTACTCCAGTCTTCAGTGTCACATGATTCTTCAGAAATCATTATGATATGCTGATTTGCTGCTCAAGTTGCATGTATTATTATAATCTTAAAATATCTATAAAATCTATAAAATAATGTTTTTATTCTTTATGAAAGTATTCATATATTTCAACAACAACTAAATCTTACTGACCCCAAACCTTTGAATGGTAGTGCATGCAGCGACATGTGAGCAAAAGTAAATCAGCCAAAACGGAAGCTTAAACATGTATGTAGTGTAATGATTTATTTATACCTCCCTTTAGTTCTTTTAAATAAAACATTCTGTGACATTCATGTGAACTGCCATTCTCTCTGAGTCAGAATGCTCTTCTGATGCTGATACTGGTCTTCAGATGTCTACTCAGCCACATGTAATGTTCACCTACAGCAGATACTGGGAAACGCTGCGCTAGAGGTCACGTTCAACACTAGTTCAGCCTGTAGCAAAGAAAAAATCACAAATGAGTTAGTGAATATCTCAGCCTTTTCTCCTAATCTCTTAAAAATATGGCGGCACCATTGAATAACCTTTTTTGGCTCCCCAAGAACCTTTCAGTGACCAGTTCTTAAAAGAACCATTTTTACAATACATTACACGTTGTACAATATTATTACATTTATAAAGTACATTTTAATAATATAAAGAACCTTATTTTGTGTGTGTGATTGAAAGGCTATGGATGTTAAATGTTCTTTTATGGAACCATCAATGCCAATAAATAAGCTTTGAGAGAACCACTCTTAACCTTCAGACTGTGGCATCAGTGAGAATACATGTTGAAATCATGTTCAACTTCCACAATGTTCTATATTTGTTTGGAATATTGTTCAGTAATGAATGAAGTGCAGGAACATGCATTAGAAAAGTGAACATGTTTATTTGAGCTCAGATTGTTGGCTTCTCTTATGAAAACTCCTTGGAAGAAAAATCTCTCAAACTCTGCTCATATCTGCCAAGTCAGCAACTTGGAGATTTCGATATAAACTCATCCAATTCTCATCCGGGGCTGTGATTCACTGTATTGCTTTGTACTCTTACAGTATGCCATCTATTGACTCATTTGGGTCTATTTTTATTCCTCCTCAGGGTTTGTAGGAGAAACACCTGCAATAAAGCCTTCTGAACAACCTCTGTGCAAAAGAAAATACTGAATGAAATTTCATACTTAATCCACTCTCAGCAAATATCCCTTGATTAACATGTGAGCATCCCATATTTTACTCACCATTTCGCCACACTTAATCCGTTTCCTCCCCAGCTCTCTTGAGCCAGTGCTGTGCCAAGATCGCCCATTATGGATGTCAATCTGCTCTGGTACAACTGCACAGAACACATCTACAGGGAGAGGATGAAATGTGGGAGTGAAAATAAATGGAAGGATATGTGTAGAGGCGGGTAAGGAGAAACCTGAGTGATAGCAGAATGCCAGGGCGGCTGATTCTTGTTGGAATCAACTGTGAAGGGCAAGCTGGAGGTGTGAGGGATCTGTATTTTTCCTCTCTCGTCTCAGTAGTCCTGCCACGGCCACTGCTTCCTGAAGCTCCGGGATCTGCTGAACATCTGCACTGAAGGCCCTGCTCAGTCTCAGTCTGGGATTCATGCACATGTTCCCAGGGTAACTCGCTCTGTTTATCACACTGCACTCCCTACCCTGTATAAATATCGAAATATTCTTAAATCAAGATACATTAACTTGAAATGCTAAATGATATAAGATATTACGTCTATATATTTTGTATTTTATATAAAATATTTTTTTATATAAAATATATAATGTTCATACATCTGTCTCTCTACCATCCATCCATCTGTCTATCCATCCATCCATCGTTCTTTCTATCCGTGTGTCCATCTGTTTGTCCCCCATATATCCATCCATCCATCGTTCTTTCTATCCGTCTGTCCATCTGTTCGTCCCCCATCCATCCATCCATCCATCCATCCATCCATCCATCCATCCATCCATCCATCGTTCTTTCTATCCGTCTGTCCATCCGTTCATCCCCCATACATCCATCCATCCATCGTTCTTT